>NC_053393.1:364747985-364950485 GCF_905171765.1 Bufo bufo
TTTTCTGTCATTATATATACATTTTTTGATAAGTCTGCTATAAAAGTGTCAGTAGGAGGCTGTTAACATGAATCTGCCCGAACACATAGGACCATTGTACTCATATTTGTTTTAGTATGTCAAATGTTGGTATTAAATGTGTCTTTTTTACATACAATTTATGTTTTCTATGTACTGAAGTATTCACACTGTGCGACTTCTGCTCAAAATAATCACAGGGCAACCTGGGGTTAAGATGTCAGGGAAAGGTTCGCACAGTGTGCTACTAATTATAAACTGATTGATGCAAGCTGAAACAAAAAAGGTGTGTCTAGGTGTGGTGCAACGGAGGTTGCTTGAAACCGGTTCCTCCCCATTTGAGGAGGAGTGCTTTCAACCCCTTTATATTGAGGGGCCACAGCTAGCAATTTGTTACGACTAAGGGTACTCACCCGAAACGCGTCAATCCTGCCGTGCAACTGATGGTCATGTCTGTTGATGTCCATAACCAATAAAGAAGAGCTGAAAGAGGATATTATTTGTATCCGGGACCCTTCCTTTTCTACATTCATCTGTCAGGTTAGATCATGTGGTAATTTTATAGAGCAGGTTGTCACAGACGCAGCGATACCTAATATGTATGCTTTTTTTTAATGTAAGTTTTACACAATGATTTCATTTTGAAAACAAAGAAAATGTTTTAGTGTCTCCAAAGTCTAAGAGCCATAGTTTTTTTCAGTTTTTGTGTGATTATCTTAAGTAGGGTCTCATTTTTTGCGGGATGAGATGACGGTTTGATTGGCACTATTTTAGGGTGCATATGACTTTTTGATCGCTTGCTATTACACTTTTTGTGACGTAAGATGACAAAAAATGACTTTTTTTACACAGTTTTTATTTTTAATTTTTTACGGTGGTCACCTGAGGGGTTAGGTCATGTGATATTTTTATAGAGCCGGTCGATACGGACGCGGAGATACCTAATATGTATACTTTTTTGGGGCGATTATCTTGGGTAGAGTATGATTTTTGTGGGATGAGATGACGGTTTGATTGTTACAATTTTGGCGTACATGCGACTTTTTTGATCACTTTTATTACCTTTTTTTGGGAAGTAAGGTGGGCAAAATTTCAATTTCATCATAGTTTTTTATTTTTTATTTTTATGGCGTTCACCGTTCAGGTAAAGTAACATGACCATTTTATAGATCAGGTCGTTACGGACGCGGCGATACCAAACATGTGTAGGGAATTTTACCAGAAAAAGTTAAAAATACACTTTTTTTGTGAAAATTGCGGTCTATTTTGATTAATATCAGAAAAACGAAAAATCTCAGCAGCAATCAAATACCAGCAAAAGAAAGCTGTATTTGTGAGAAGAAAAGGAGGTAAAATTCATTTGGGTGCCAAGTTGCATGACCGAGCAATAAACCGTTAAAGTTGTGAAGTGCCGATTTGTAAAAAAGGGCCTGGTCACTAGGGGGGTATAAACCTGTGGTCCTTAAGTGGTTAATGTAGACATCATTAGGTTATAAAAAATTACTCATGTACCCGGTGAACTTTAGACTTGCAATTTGTAACCATACACAATGCTGCTAACATGAGTCTGTTACAAGAGTTTTTTATTTATTTATTAGAGTGACTAAATCAATATATTCCACAAAGGAAAGCGCAATCATTAGCAGGTTCTACTGCTGTGTGCTAACGTTGTGCTGGCCACACATAGAAAAACCACACTCAATGGCCACACAATTTTGAAGATAATTCTAGGGGCCTGCTGTACTGCTACATGCAAATATTACCTGCTCATACAGTAACAGGCAGCAGCAAGATTATAGGGGTCCCTGCAGAGACTTCATGAAGGGTACTGGCTGACCTGTGTCTGTAGCTAGAAGTCGTCTCCGCCACCAGATGCATCTATAATAAACTAGGTAGTTTGTGAAATAATCTACCCAATTTTTTATATGGATACATAGGCTGGTTGAGATGTAGTTGACAGTATGTATATAGTAGGTCAGTCTACTGTGCCATCTGCTATTTGTGCCGGTGGTGAGAGACTAGGGTCCAACCTTGCTCAGGTGCTCTCAGGGCATTCACCTGCTCCCCTCTGGGCCAGTCCAAACGTGGTCAGACTTACCTTCAAAACTGTTTGGCCATTGGTCGGTGCAGGCAGACGGAGTGTTGTCCACATGCAGCTGCCTCATAGTTTGAATAAAGCCTTAAAGGGTTTCTCTGGGAATTAAGAAAATGAAAATACTTAAATATTACTTTATTATAAATATATTAGCGCATACCTTTTATTAGTTATAATGACTAGTTTTGCCTACGGAGCAATCATTAGGAGAAATAAACTGGCTGCCCTCCTATTAGTACACAGGAAATCTGTCCTAATCACACAGCAGGACAAGTCACTTTAGAACACTGGGCTAAACAGTTGCCTCAGCCTCCTCTCTACTTGTAAGGGATAATAATACAATTTTTAGCTGAATCTCTGTAGGAATGGAGTTCATGAGGAGACATGAAGTAAAGAGAGGATGGACAGGACAAACTGTGGTAATGTGAGGCGGTGGTAATGGAGACTGCATACAAGTGCTGCTGCTCATTACCACATCACCACCATCTTCTTTGTACTTCATGTCTCATCATGAACTCAATTCCTATACAGATTCAGTTAAAGATCTTATCAGCTGTATTCAGGATCATAATCCCTGACAAGCAGCAGAGAGGAGGATGAGGCAGCTCTTTGACTCACTGCTGTGAAGTAACTTGTCCTCCTGTGTGATTAGTACAGGTTTTATGTGTACTAATAGGATGGCGGCCATTTTATTTCTCCTAATGATTACTCCCTAGACAAAACGAGCCGTTATAACTAATGAAAGGTATTTGAGAATAATTCCCGGAGAACCCCTTTAAACAAGTAACAAATAAGAAATTATGAAAATATAAGTGAATGCTATGGCATATTTATTTATAGGGCAGCTTCTATTTATTTGAATGGAAGCTGAGATATAAGAACCCAGCATGGCCACTACACATTGAATAGAGTTGTGCTTTGGGCTCCATTCAAAGCCACGCTAAGCCACGCCCCTCCAGTCCGGTAACATCACCGGGCAGGGAGTTTTCTTCTCATGGCGGAGATGATAGTCATCTTAAACCACGTGATGCCGCGCTGTGCTGCGACCCACAGCCGGCAGTGCGGCAGGAAGTTAGGCAAACATAAACATAGATGTAAACAGTGCGTGGGGGACTGTCGGAGCCCTGTAGAAATGGCAAAAATACCTAAAAACATATGGGGGACCTAGAATGAGCCGTTAATAGTGAGTACACTTTAAAAAAAAATTGATCCTGGCCTACCCCTTTAATATAAATTTATTTCTCGAACTGGTGGGTTGCTTTTTTTTTATTTTGAAAGTTTTTATTGTTTTAAATTTTTCAATGCTTTGTACATTTTTCAATATGTAAAGCGTACAACAATACAAGTGACATAAACATAAGCGAAAATCACCTATTGTAAGGTGTCACAAATATAAATAAATAACCAAAGGGCGATTAAGCCCAACATGACAGGTATCAGCAAGAAGTATAAGCCTTACAGCAAAGTCGGATTGAGCATAAAAGCGTGGAAATTAAGTTCAAATATCTATGATAGAAGTGTATATATGGGGGGGGGGAGGGGAGGGGGTAAGATAGGTAAGTGAGCCTCTATCTGGGGGTGTACGAGGTGAGGCAATGAAAGATAGCTATTGGACTCTATACCTAGGGAAAATTCCTGTACAGCTTCCAAGGTGACCATGTTTTTAGGAAAGAGGGTCTAAAGTGTGACTCCCAGTGTGAGATTTCCTCTAGTCTGTATATCTGGTCCACCTTATTGGTCCAGTGTTCAATACTAGGGTTTTCTGAAGATAGTCAGTGGGTTGGTAAGAGTAATCTAGCCGCTGCCAATAAGAGGGTAAAAAGGGATTTTTTATGTGGGCCCAGGCCCTCTGTCCCAAGAGATAACAAAGTTAATTCAGGGGAGCAGGTGAGAGATGACTTACATATCTGGTTGCATAGTTTGGTAATTGTGTGCCACCATGGATTAATCAGGTCACATGTCCACCAAATGTGTAAGAAGGTTCCTTTAGCTTTATGGCATCTCCAACACAGATCAGTGGCTGTTTTGCTATATCTATAAGTTTTATCTGGAGTTCTGTACCATTGCATAAGGATCTTATAGCTGTTTTCTTGGATGCGTATGCATCTAGATAATTTGTGTGGGAGGATTAGTATTTTAGAAGTTTCTTGAGGAGTCAGGGACCTTTGTAAATCTTTCTCCCATTTGCCCACTATTGCAGGTTTAATAATGGAAGTAGGGGATTTCAAGCGTTTATAAATCGTAGAGATAGCTTTAGGAAGGTATCTCTTATTACTTAACATCTCCACTAACCAGCTTGTTTCTTCTGATATAGGGGGATTTTTAGTCCTACTGAGTAATTCAGTCCTAAGAAAATGTAACAGGGTGGGGTTATGAATCTGTGTCCCCAGGAGTTTGCATATTTCCGGGTCAGGAAGAATACACCCATCCGTATCTAGAAACTGGGCTATGGGGATCAACGAAGACCTAATGAGTAACGGACAGCTTTCTCTCAGCTCTTTGGGGGCCAGATTAATTATGTCTTTTATGAGCATAAGTGAGGTGAGAGGTATTGGAGCCCCATTGCTGGACGAGAAACCCCCCCAGACCCTTAGAGTGCTGCGTATAAGAGGGTTAGGTATTGAGGATAGGGTCGGGGGTAATCTGTTAGCCAGCAAAAGGGCCCGGGGTGAGGATGGAAGGAGAGCAGTCTCCAATGTGAGCCAGGATTTATGTGTGGGCTCTCTAATCCAATCAATAGCTCTAGAAAGCTGAATGGCTTGCATATACGATTTAGGATCAGGGAGGCCAATACCTCCTCTAGTTCTAGGTTTAGTTAAGGTATCAAAGAGATACGAGGGCTTTTGCCTTGCCAAATAAATTTGCGGACTTGTTTGTTTAGGGAAGCAAAGTATGACTTGGGGATATCAATAGGGAGAACCTGCATCATATATGTGAGTTTTGGCATGATCAGTGACATAAAGATGTTCTTCCTTCCGAACCAGGAGAGATAGGGAGAATCTAGGGAGTCCATTTGAGCTATCATAGAGGTTAGGAGGGGTTTATAGTTTAATTGAAATAGATCAGGTAAATGAGAGGACAGTTTGATCCCTAGGTAGGTTAGTTGTTGGGTTTGCCAATTGAAAGGGGAGTTAATTTGGAGGGAGGCGAGATTGGCGGAGGAAAGGCCTATATGTAAAACTTGGGACTTGGAGGGGTTGACCCTAAAGTTGGAAAGGGAGCCAAAAAGGTTGAGTGTTGAGAGGATCTTGGGCATGGATCTCTGTGGATTAGTGGTGATAATCAGTAGATCGTCATCGAAAGCTGCCAGTTTAAATTCATGGTTCCCTACTCTCAGACCCTTAATTTCATCATCTTGTCTAAGGGCTTGAAGAAGGGACTCCATTACAAGGACAAAAATGAGTGGAGAGAGGGGGCATCCTTGCCTTGTTCCATTTCTAATGGGGAAAAGGGAGGAAAGAAGTCCATTTACTGACACTGACGCCGAGGAGCAAGTGTACATGGAAAATATAGAGTTGATATATTGCTACGGAATTTGGAATTTAGCCAGGGCTAATCTGATATAAGTCCAGTCTACTCTATCAAATGCTTTCTCGGCGTCCGTGCCAAGCAGGACCAGAGGATAGGATTTATGTGAGGCATAGAACAGGGCATCTAGAATTTTCGTGGTGTTATCTTTGCCTTCCCTACCTTTGACAAACCCAACCTGGTCAGGGCGGATAAGTTCAGGGAGCAGGTTTT
This sequence comes from Bufo bufo, assembly GCF_905171765.1. Classification (NCBI taxonomy): domain Eukaryota; kingdom Metazoa; phylum Chordata; class Amphibia; order Anura; family Bufonidae; genus Bufo; species Bufo bufo. The sequence continues at coordinate 364,753,840 of NC_053393.1, forward strand.
GAAGTCTAGTGGCCAGCATTTTAGCTAGGAGTTTAAGATCCACATTAAGTAAGGAGATAGGGCGATAATTGGAGCAAATCATGGGGTCCTTACCGTCTTTGGGGATTATCGTAATGACAGCTTTGGTCATATCAGAAGAGAGTGATTGATTGGACAATGAAAGATTACAGATAAGGAGTAAGTGGGGTAGTAGAATATTTTGAAAGGATGAGTAATAAGTTATGGGGAGACCGTCAGGGCCAGGGCATTTGCCTTTAGGGGTAGATTTAATCACAGTGATTAGTTCCGGGATAGTGAACGGTTTGGTCAGGGATTCTTGTTGTGCCAAATTTAATGTAGGAAGGTTAAGAGTCTCCAGAAACGAACTGATATTGCTTTCTCTATCAAGGGAGGAATTAGGGAGGTCAGAAGCTGGGAGATTATATAGAGAATTGTAGAATAGTCTAAATTGTTCAGCTATTTCCTCGGCTTTAAATAATTGAACTCCTTGGGGGGATTTAATGGACTGAACGTAGCGGGAGTTTCTTCTCTGTTTGATTCGGCTCATGACATATTTGGAAGCTTTGTTTCCATGGGCATAAATCTTCTGCTGAGCGGACAGAAAAAATTTGGCTGAACGCTCATTCAGGAGGTTCTTCAAGCTGAGTCCTAAGAGAAGAAAGTTCCGAAAGCTTCTGTGCCATTAAAGATTGCTTATGGTCTTTTTCCACTTGGTGGATTTGTGAAAGCAGGGTATTGAGTTTTTTCTCTGACTCTTTCTTTAAAAAAGAGCAAAGGCTGATCAACCTGCCTCGTATATAGGCTTTATGAGCATCCCAGATAACTTGAGGGGTTACCTCAGGGGTATTGTTAGTTAAGAAGTATTCTTCTAAATAAGAGGTAATTTGGGCAGTATGTTTAGTGTTATTCAATAGGGACTCATTGAATCTCCAATTAGGTTGTCTAGTATTTTTTATTTCCGGGGATATAGTACAGAAAATTGGAGAGTGGTCTGATAGAGTAATGTCTCCTATTTTAGGTAAAGAACAGGATTGTAGTTTCTCCTTTGGGACTAGAATGTAATCAATTCTGCTATAGCAGTTATTTGCAGACGAATAAAAGGAATAGTCAATTAAATCCGGGTTGTGGCAACGCCATACGTCTATAATTCCCAGGTTGTGTAGCTTTGTATGTATCAGTCTGAGGGACTTTGCGGAGATAGGGGATTTTTTAGAGGATGTGTCTATTAAAGGATTGAAAGCAACATTAAAATCTCCTGCGACAAGCAGGAAACCCTCCCTATGTTGCTCAATTAAAGAGAAGATGTTAATGAGCCAGCTAAGTTGGTCAGTATTTGGGGCGTAGATATTTACAAATGTGAACATAGATTGTCCTACCAGACCTTTAAGGATCAAATATCGACCCTCTGGGTCCTGTACATGAGACTTATATTGAAATGGAAGGCCTCTGCGGAAGCCTATACTGACTCCCCTCGAGGCTGCACCCCCGGCCCCACAATGGTACCAGCAAGGGAATCTGGAAAAAGAAAGATTAGGATAATTATTGTGTTTGAAGTGTGTCTCTTGAAGAAAGACCACTGAGCAATTTTCCTTGTGCAGGAGAGATAGGATCTGGCACCTTTTAGAAGGGGATCTCAGCCCCTTAACATTATATGAGGCTAATTTAAAATCTGCCATAGTTTTTTAGTAAGGTGGGAAGACCATGGGCTATAGGTGACACAACATTTAGAGAATTGACAAACCAGATACATCGTGAGGCGGAGAGTACAGCCACAAGAGGACCCACAAAGCACCCATATTTTCGGATTTTCCCCTCCACAAGCCCTTTTTTCCAACGGGGATCTCTACTCACATATTGAAAAAGATGTAGGAGTGTTTCTTGAGTACCTGTCAAGGTAAGAACAAATAGAACAAGAACCAAAAGAGTAAACAAAAACAAAGAAAGGATGGGTATCATCCGGACAAGGCAGGGTGTATATAAACTCTGTCTATCCGAGATAACAACACCAGTAGGAGGGGAAAGGGTATTATACCCAGAAGCACTTCCCTCTAGGTTAGCAAAAATACCAAAACATAATTAATTTTTGTAGCACTGGTGGGGGGAGGGATGGGGATCATTTTGGTAATTAAAATACCTTTCAGATTTGGCCCCCTCACGGGATGACTAAGGAGTAGCTGATGAAAGAAGGCTATATCTATAATCATCTGACAGGAGAGACAGCATGAAGTGTTCAAAAAGAAAAAGAAAATATGTAAGTAGGTAAGGGTAACTCACTTGACTTCCTCAGTGTAATAGGTCATAGATATATGGGAAATTATCAGAGCAAAATCAAAATAAATTAATCATAGCATGACTAGCCTGACTTTCAAACAGATGGGAAAACTCTAAGGAAAAATCCCTACTGTCTCTACATCTATTACTTGGTGAAGAGCAAGGCCCGAAAATAAAGTGGGCCCAGCTCCACACCCAGCACATAGCTTGTAGTCAAAAATTTAAACATAAAATAAAGGCTCAACAGTATTAAATCCCATCTGATGATTTTCTTGGTCACCCAAACCTAAAAATGAGAAAATAGGGCCAACTACTTATCCGCCAAGGAAAGGCGCTTTGGGGTGGAAAAGGAGTCTCTTCTTCTGCTGCTTCTTTGTGCCCTTGGGGTGCGTTGGGGCTCCCAGGGAACCATCTTGGGTAGGTCTGGTAGAGAGTTCAGGTTCTGGACCATGTCCCAGTTAGCAATAGGTAATGGAGATAGCTGAAGAAGATCATATGTCTTGTCCAGGTCTGCAAATGAGGAAACGTGGATGCGACGACCATCATGAAGGAAGGATAAACCGAAAGGGAATATCCATCTATAGATGATTCTTTGCTGCCTTAACCAATCCGTGAGAGGCTTCAAAGCTTTACGTTTTTTGAGGGTTGATTGCGACAGATCTTGATAAATGGCAATGCTGTTGTTTTCCCATTCTATTGAGTTGGAGTTCCTGGCACCTGCCAGAATGGCTTCTTTCACAGGGAAGTGCAGAAATGTACATATTACATCTCTGGGTGGGTCATTCGCCTTTGGTTTGGGTCTGAGGGCTCTATGCGCCCGCTCAAGCAGGACCTCATGTGCCGAATCAGGGCCTAGAATCTTGAGGCATATCTGGATTACCGTTTCCGGGATGTCCACGGCTATGATGGTCTCAGGTATCCCTCTAAAGCGCAGGTTATTACGCCTGCTTCTATTTTCCTGGTCCTCCATGGCTGTGTATAGGGCATTTAAGTGGCACTGGGCTAGCGACATGCTAGAGGACACTTCATCCTGATGTTGGAGGATTGTGGCCTGCGTTTCTTCTAAGGCCACTACTCTCCTACCTATGTGCCTGATGTCTTCTTTTATTGAAGAAATGTCCACACTTATGGGGCCCAGGGCTTCTGCTAGAGCTTCTTTTAAAAAAGCTCTGGAAATCGGCAGGTATTCCGCTTCACTGGGGTCGTCCCCTACCTGTTCACTGCTGCAGGCGGCAAGCTGTTTGTGTCCGGAGCGTGGGGTGCCGGGAGCCATCTTGGATTCTCGGCTCACAGTAACAGCGGCGGCTTTTTTCATAAATTTCTCTATTTCCCCCGCCTGACTTTGGGAGCGATTGCCTCCTGGCTGGTCTGTGGGCTTTTGGCCCCCGATCTTGACCATTTCTGTTTTCGGTGGGCTTATAATACGGTGCTGAGAGGGATATGCAGACGGGAGAGCAGCGCTTTACACGTCCATCCGGATCAAGCGCTGGCTCCGCCACCGAACTGGTGGGTTGCTTTAACATGTTCAACTTGAATATCGGGCTCTGACTGTGCAACACGCCAGACCTGCAGGGTATAGCGACAGTGAGGTCACGGTATGGGCAATTAAGGGTTACTCACTTTTCTGAGGAGAACCCTGGGCAGGCATGCGGCAGTGAATGAGAGGCAGACACTAGTTCCTCTGGGGCACACTCTGTAGATAGGGACCAGGCCTGATGGCATGTGAGGTGCCCTGGGTGTTGTAGGTGTTTTGAGTGCCTTAGGTAAGGTCCCTTTAAGGTTCGTGACGCCAGTGCCTGTAACGGTGGCACACCGATTAATAGGAGTAGTAAATGAGTACACAGTTGGTGAACTAAACGTTGCTTTACTTGGTGGAAAAACAGTCCAACTTTGTACAGACAGTTACAGTTGATAATGATGATGCAGTCCCTTGAACAATACTCCACAAGCAGGCTTTCTTTCATACAATGGCAGGTATTAATCATGCAAGATACTTGGAGGGCAAACAGTTAATGCTTTGCAGTGCAATGCTGCTCTATCCCCTTCAGCTATTCTAGCTGGCTGGATCCCAAGGCCCGGATGCCTAAATGTTGGCTTTAATCCTTGGTATATAAATCCTTCCTCCAGTATAGACCCTTGCTCTTTAATTTATAGATCCTCTGCCCATCAGGTTACTTATCTGAACTTGTATTGTCCTTGCTTGGTAGGGAAGCTGCAGGTTTCTACCAGGAGGTGTTGTCCTGCTACTGGGGTATCTCCACTGAGCTATTCCTAGCCTCAGGAGCTTCAGGTTGACTAAGTGACTCCTCTAGTCCCCTGGAATACACTAACTCTCCCCTGTCTGGGCCTTCCTATATATCACTGGGGCTCTCTAGCTCCCTCTAACACCTGGGAGGCTAAAATGCACCCTGACAGGCCTGACACCCAGATAACACAGGGAAATACAACACATGACAGTAAATCCAATAAACACATTAACCCTTGTGTAGTGCCCACCTTTACCTAGTGGGACACTACATACCCCCACGCTATGACGTTGCCCGTCCTCGGCGCAACATGGAGGATCTGCCCATCTGGAAGCGGCAACCTGAAAGACAAATGAGAACATGCATATACAGCAATCATCACAGTAACAATATAAAAATTAACAAACAGTGTCACTGAAAGTAATGGTGAAAAGGGGCGTCGTTCTCTTCTCTCAGGATAATGTAAGGGAACAGGGGCGCTGACCTGGTGCAGCGTATCAATAACCAGGATAGTCCATAAAAATGTAGACAAACATAAGTCCTTGGAGGCTCAAAGGATATAAATGAGTCCGTACCTAGGTTTGCAAAGGTTAAACAGGGGTTTCCCGTGAGGGGCTACCTGGGCCCATAATGTAGTCTCCAAACCTCACAGGTGGGTGTCCCCTGGTAGAACGGGTGGACCTCCTTACTGGCAGGGGTTCTTCCTGCCTGGACTCAGGAAGGTCAGAGGAGCCCACCGCCTCTGGAACTACTTCAGAAGCTCTCTGGGGCAAGGTGTCCGGAGGCTGAGGGCTAACAGGAACGGGAGCCGGAACCATTAAGTTCAACCAGGGTGTGAGAAACCAGTGGAGCGGCTCTTTGTCATGGATTAAGTTCTCCACAGCCTGCATAGGGTCCATAGGTGGAGCTGGCAATTCTGTTTCAGAAGACTCAGGCTCCATATCCTCTGCCGCTGGTTCTCCTTCCATACAAGGCTTGAGACGGTTCCTGTGAACAATTTGAGAACCTTTACCTTCTCTGGAGACTTGGTAAATATGGGCTTCAGCATTGGGGATGGCAGAAATAATATAGGGAATCCTTTCCCATTTGCTGTCCAACTTGCTGGTCCGGTGGTTGTTTTTTAACCACACCTTGTCTCCAAGAGCCAGGGGTTCCGCATGGGCAGCCTGGTCATAGTCTTTTTGCTGCTTTTCTCGAACATTCTCCATACGTTCTTGGACGATCTCCTTAGCATTGAGGAGACGTCTTTGGTGTTCCACTACCCAATCCGTCCTTGGCAGTGGGTTGATCACATCCGGTACTTGCACACCCAGGGAGTGATCCGCAGGCAATCTCCCTTGTCGGCCAAACATCAAATAGAACGGGGTGTAACCGGTGGAACAATGAATGGTGTTGTTGTAAGTGTACATGAGCTGCGGCAACAGAGTAGGCCAATCACCCCTCGTCTCAGGGGGTACTGCTCTCAGCATTTCAATGAGAGTCTTATTCATTTTTTCGCAGAGTCCGTTACCTTGCGGATGGTAGGCAGTGGTCCGGACTTTCTGGCAGTTATGCAGCAGGCACATCTCATGGAACACCTGCGACTCAAACGCAGACCCTTGGTCGGGGAGGATCCTTTCTGGGCAGCCGTAGGGCAGTAGAAAATGCTTCCAGAACGCCTCCGCTGTAGTCTTTTCTGTCAGGTCTTTCACAGGCACTGCTACGACAAACTTGGTGAAGTGATCAGTAATAGTCATGGCATAGGTATACCCTGAGCGACTCGGCTTTAACTTCACATGGTCAATTGCAACAAGTTCTAAAGGAGTTTTACTTACGATAGGATGGAGAGGCGCCCTCTGGTCATGGCGTTCAGTTCGCCCCACAGCACAGGCAGTGCATTCTCGGCACCATTTCTCGATATCTTCTCTCATCCCAATCCAATAGAATCTTCTGCGAATGGAAGCCTCAGTCTTCTGCACACCGAAGTGTCCAGACTGGTTGTGATACATATCCAGCACCAGGCTGGCATCCCGACGTGGCAGGAGAATTTGGTACACTTTATTACAGGACACTGGATCCAGGCTCCTTCTGAGCAACAGGCCTCTTTGAAGGAATAGTTGGTGGCGATGTCTCCGCAGTCTCGCTAGTTCTGGGTCTGCACTCTTCCTGCGGATTCTCTCAGGGATTTTTCCACTGGTAAGGAAGTTGAGCAGTTCACCGAGGACTCTACTTTCGGACTGGAGCTTAATCCACCTTTCTTGATCGCCTCTGGACTCAGGACCATCTGATGAGGGAGGATCAGCAGCAGGAAGATCTTCAGTACGGATATTATCCTGCTGGGCAAATTTATTGTAGAACGCTGGCATTTCCACTTCTTCCCAGGCATCTTTTGGTTCATCTGGGGCCTCTGTAGTGGGAAGCCGCGACAGAGCATCAGCGTTATCGTTGGAGCGGCCTGCCCGGTATTTCACAGTAAAGTCATAGTTGGCAAGGCGGGAGGCCCATCTTTGCTCCAGTGCCCCTAATTTGGCTGTATTCAGGGGATTATTGTCCGTGAAGGCAACAAATGGTGTGGCAGCGAGATAGTCTTTAAACTTTTCGGTCACAGCCCACACTAAGGCAAGAAATTCCAGCTTGAAAGAACTGTAGTTCTGGTCGTTCTTTTCAGCTCCCTTCAGGGATCTGCTGGCATAGGCAATTACCCTTTCTTTGTTATCTTGCACTTGAGCCAACACGGCCCCCAGGCCTCTTTTACTGGCATCGGTGTAGAGGTGGAATGGCTTCTGATAATCTGGGTAACCCAGAACAGGGGGTTCAGTCAACTTCTTCTTTAGGAGTTGAAAGGCAATTTCCCGTTCTTCGTTCCATTCAACAGGAATAGGAGTTTTTGGGCTCTTCTTTGGATGCCCCCTCAGGAGTTCCTGGATGGGATCCGCAATTTGTGCGAAATGCGGGATGAAACGCCTGTAATACCCTGCAAAACTGAGAAAGCTTCTCACCTCTTTCACGGTCGTAGGAGTAGGCCAGTTGCGGACAGCAGCAAGTTTATCAGGATCAGGCTGTACCCCTTCGGCACTGACAACGTGCCCGAGGTATTTGACCACTGGTTTCAGCAGGTGGCACTTGGATGGCTTGATTTTGAGGCCATATTTAGTAAGAACTTGGAACACCTCACCCAGGTGTTCTAGGTGGTCCTCATACGTCTTGGAGTATATAATAACGTCATCCAGGTATAATAGAACAGTCTCAAAATTCCTATGGCCTAAACAACGTTCCATCAGCCTCTGGAACGTTCCTGGAGCGTTACACAGTCCAAACGGCATATAATTGAATTCAAACAGGCCCATAGGTGTAGTGAAAGCAGTACCCACTGGTCAAGTCCAAGGTAGAGAAATAGGCTGATGACCCCAGGGCAGTCAAGGACTCTTCAATGCGTGGCAATGGATATGCATCTTTGTGGGTGATTTGATAAATTTTTCTGTAATCCACGCAGAACCTTATGCTGCCATCTTTTTTTCGGACAAGAACTAGGGGCGCAGCCCAGGGACTATGACTGTCCCGGATTATATTAGAGTCTTTCATCTCTTGTATCATCTCTTTCACAGACTGATAGGTAGTAGGTGGTATGGGCCTGTATCTCTCCTTAATAGGAGGATGAGAGCCAGTGGGTATGGTGTGTTTGATTACACTGACCTCTCCTTAGTCCGTGGAGTGTTTGCTGAAGGCCTGGTGGTGCTCCTTCACCAGCTTCAGGACTCCCTCTATTTGCTCTTTTGGGGTGGATTCGTTCCCCACATGTAGTTCTTCCCACCAGGATGTCGTAGGGAGGCTGCGGCTCTGTGTGGTCTGGAACGCCTCCGTGGCAGGCCGACGGATCACATCCTGGAAAGACACCTGAAAAAGCTGAGCAACGGGGCAGTGTTTAAGGAGAGTCACGGGATGATCACCAAAGTTAATTAAACGGACAGGCACTTTACCTTGAGACACGGTCACCAGGCTCTTGGCTGTCCGTATAAAGGGCTGATTTTCAATGGGAATAGGTTCCACTAAGGCCTGATAGTCCTGGCCCTGGATCCCTAACACAGCACGGCACCATAGGATGATCTGGGAGTTTGGAGGCGGTTATCCCGGATCCGGACAGTACAAATTTCCCCTTTCTTGTTAAGCACACAGCACACTAATAGTCTTTTGAATAACTCTTCTGGAAGCAGGTGAGGCTGAAGATATAGTTTGATTTAATGCATCAAGCACTTCAGAGTAACAATTTTTTAGAACGTTAGTCCCTAATATCACAGGGTGTCCTCCTTTATCTCCTGCTTGTACCACAATCACGCCTTGCTGTGGCAGGGTGGCTTCTCCCACCTGAAGAGTAGGTTCCCAATACCCATGCACTTTCACCGGCTTACCGTTGCTGGCAATGATATCTAGCCAGGACTCTGGTGGCTGGGTGAGGAGACTTGGATCCCAGAACTTGTCAAAGGCAGGCCGTTGAATGGTGGTGACCTGTGACCCAGTGTCCAACAGGGCTTCAAAGGGTATCCCGTTGGTACAGATATTAATTTTAGGACGGGATCCTACATACTTAGGCATCCAGCTTGGATCCTTTGGACCTACTGTTCTACCTCCCGAGGGGCGGTCATCTGCCTCAGGGGTTGCCTGTTTAACTGCCAGCACATTGATTCAGTATGTCCATATTTCCTACAGTGGTGGCAGACAGGCTGTTTTCTACTTCTAGGCCGGTAACTCGGTCGCCCATCAGGTTCTTTTGGATATACATCCCTATAGGCAGGTGGGAGCCTTGGAGGAAAAGGGCCTTCATCCTCCAGTAACAATGGTCTCTCCCACTCCTCTATCTTCTTACACACCTTCTCTAAGCTTAGAGTAAGATGGTTCACTTGCTCCATTAATGCTGCCACTACATCTGTGACTGGAGCTTGGGTGGCCTGACTGACTCCTGCAGGTCCCACATTAACAGTCTTTGGCTGGCAAGCCTGAGGTTCTGGGAAGGCTGCTGGCCCTGGAGCAGGGTTCTGGCCTAGTATGCTGATGGCCAATTCCTTAAAATCCAAAAATGTACAGTGGGGGTGTTGAGCTGACAACATCCGTAGCTGGCCCTTTAAATGCTCGGTACTTATGCCCGCAACGAACTGCTCTCTAAGAGTCTGGTCCTGGTCCTCAGCTTCTTTGGGATCCACTTGGACTACAGCTCTCAGTATCTCTTGTAAGGACAGGGCAAAATCGTGGAGCGACTCTCCAGGCTGCTGCTTTCTACTGAAGAAACGCATTTTAACTTCTGACACCGTTCTGGCCTCAAATGTGGTGCCCAAGCGATCAAAGATCTGTTCCAGGCTACTCTTCTCAGAGCGGGGTCACGACATGACTTCCCTGCGGGCGGCCCCTTCTAACTGAGCTAGGAGGATCTCCATTTGCTGTTCGGCAGTTATGGGATAAAGCCGGAACAAGGCCAGTATCTGCTTCTTAAAGTCCTTTAACTTGTGGGCTTCCCCTGAATAACGGGGGAACCAGGGGGCCCCAAAATAATACGGCATGGTTAACGGCATCAGGCTTGACGGTGCCGCGGCGGCAGGGGCCCTAGAGTCGGCTGTGGGTACTTCAGAAGGCACGACTGGGGCCGCCTACCCGATTTCCTCAGGTGCGGACATGGCGTTAATATGTGAGTATGGCCCTTTAAATGTAGCGGAGCGGACCGGAGCGGCAATGGTAATAACTTTTTCTAAGTAAAGTCTTTGGTCACTAAAGGGATCCTCTCCGGTGCCCTGGCAGGGGTCGGGAATGCTCCGGTAAGGTAATTGGAAGAGCCGGCAAAACTTTAAAGTCTGTACTTACTCCGGTGATGCTCGCTCCAGATCTCGCGAGATGCGTGGCTACGGGCGCCGAGCGTCCTGCATACAGCGTCAGCAGGTGGGCGCGGTCTCTCGTAGCTCCGGGACTCAGGTAGGCGGCACCTTTTCTTCCAGACAGGCTGGCGTTCTTCCTCCTTGTTCTTTTTCACGCCAAAGTCCTCTTTTTCGCGCCAAACGGTTCCACAAGGCGCACTTGTAATCCAACTCAGGCGAAGTGGGCAAAATCGCTGTCGATTCACTGGCAGCAAGCGATGGCTTTACAAGAGCAAAACAGTCCAGAAAAAGCCCAGTTTCACACCGCAAATTATTACAGTTCTTTGGCCCAGCAATTTTCAATAAAGCAATTAGGGCTTGGTCACTTTAAGGCATATAATAGCACACAGTTCTTATATCCGCAATGGCGCAGGAATGTTCGGAATCCTGTTCGTGACGCCAATTTATGCAACACGCCAGACCTGCAGGGTATAGCAACAGTGAGGTCACGGTATGAGCAATTGAGGGTTACTCACTTTTCTGAGGAGAACCCTGGGCAGGCATGCGGCAGTGAATGAGAGGCAGACACTAGTTCCTCTGGGGCACACTCTGTAGATAGGGACCAGGCCTGATGGTATGTGAGGTGCCCTGGGTGTTGTAGGTGTTTTGAGTGCCTTAGGTAAGGTCCCTTTAAGGTTCGTGACGCCAATGTCTGTAACGGTGGCACACCGATTAATAGGAGTAGTAAATGAGTACACAGTTGGTGAACTAAACGTTGCTTTACTTGGTGGAAAAACAGTCCAACTTTGTACAGACAGTTACAGTTGATAATGATGATGCAGTCCCTTGAACAATACTCCACAAGCAGGCTTTCTTTTATACAATGGCAGGTATTAATCATGCAAGATACTTGGAGGGCAAACAGTTAATGCTTTGCAGTGCAATGCTGCTCTATCCCCTTCAGCTATTCTAGCTGGCTGGATCCCAAGGCCCGGATGCCTAAATGCTGGCTTTAATCCTTGGTATATAAATCCTTCCTCCAGTATAGACCCTTGCTCTTTACTTTATAGATCCTCTGCCCATCAGGTTACTTATCTGACCTTGTATTATCCTTGCTTGGTAGGGAAGCTGCAGGTTTCTCCCAGGAGGTGTTGTCCTGCTACTGGGGTATCTCCACTGAGCTATTCCTAGCCTCAGGAGCTTCAGGTTGACTAAGTGACTCCTCTAGTCCCCTGGAATACACTAACTCTCCCCTGTCTGGGCCTTCCTATATATCACTAGGGCTCTCTAGCTCCCTCTTACGCCTGGGAGGCTAAACTGCACCCTGACAGGCCTGACACCCAGATAACACAGGGAAATACAACACATGACAGTAAATGCAATAAACACATTAACCCTTGTGTAGTGCCCACCTTTACCTAGTGGGGCACTACAACTGGCCTACAGGGGTACAGGTGAATCCCTTGGTGGGCCCTTGACAAAGGTGGGCTCCCAGTCCATCACTCCCTGTACAAGTGGCACATGGCACAGTAGATTGACCACACCACATACATATAGGCAACATACAGAATTTCAACCAGCCTATGTTCATACAAAAAACTGGTTAAATTATTTAACAAACTACCCAGTTTATTATTATAGAGGCATCGAGTGTCTGAGATGACTTCTACAGTAGGTACAGAGTTAGTCCAGCCAGTATCCTCTCTCCCTAGAGATCAACTTCTCGAAGTCGCTGCAGGGATCCCCATAATCAATCAGCTTGAGCACCTTGCTATGGGCTGCCAAAATGTGAGCCTGTAGTATTTGCATGTAGCTGTACAATAGACCCATTGAATCAATTTTACTGGTGGGCTCTAGGCATCCCACTCCAACCTGACGAATATAATATACAGTATTAAGGAAACCTGGAGACATTGTGAGAGTAAATTCTGAGATCAGTAAGATTTTATGAGAAAGTTTTCAATGTTTTTTTGTTCAGCTTATCCTTCTGTCCTTTCAGTTTAACTGTTCTGCCATTGAACTCTGATACTGAAGTACCATCTAGTGGGCAACTAAGGTAACAACAATTTTAAATTAGAGAAGCCACCTAAAGTGTATATAGCAATAAATTTATCAATGGAATGGCAGGAATTAGCACTCCAATAGTCTCATCCAATCAATAGGTTAATAGTACAATGTTTGTTGTAATAGTACTAGTGAATTCTGCATTTCCAAACCATTGCACAGAACTATACTTTAAATGTAGGTAATCACATAAATGCATATGCACTATGCATAGGACACCTGTCACATACTGTATATGTACAGTACTGAGCAAAAGTGCAGAGGAAAGGCCTGAGCTAGCTATCCCCCTCTATCTCTCAGAAGGTATGGAAAAAATACTGCAAAGTAAGAATTCTTTTAAAAAAAAGTAATAGTTTGTTTCTATCAGTTAACAAAAATGCAACGTGAATAAAAAAAGAGAAGTCCAACTCAAATTTGGTGGATGCCTTTGCCTCAGCATCAAATTTTCTAGGTACATGCTATATACACAAATATCTAAACCACACTAGGGGCATAATTCTTTATATCAGGGTTAATTTAAAAATAAAGTGCAAGCGGATAAAGAGAGCGCCACAAGGAAATAAGGAAATGATGCTTCTCTCATCTGTAGTAAAAGAATAAAGCCTCATTCACACGTCAGTGTTTTACGGACGTGTGCTGTACATGTTCTCCACGGAGAGCACACGTCCCTATTCATTTTAATGTGTGTATTCACACATCAGTGTTTCAGCACGGTCCGTTCTTTTAGTACGGATGTATGGTCTATTTTGTCCGTAGTCTATGGGTCTGTGAAAACCATGGATGCCATCCGTGTTTCACGGATCATTAAGAGGAGATTCTTTGAAAATTATTTTTCAGCTGTTCAGTGTCAGTGAAACACGGATGCAACACGGACAGCAAAAAACAGACACACGGACCCTTCACGGATGCATCGCTGACCACCTGCTCGCGGATTTTAGCATGGACACAGACGTCTGAATGAGACATAAAGAAGAGGTTATATCCAGGTTCAGCCCTGAACCTGGAGAACCCCTTTAAGGGCTCATGCACACAAACTTAAATAGTTTCCATTCTTTTTGCAGCCCGTATGCGGAACCATTCACTTCAATGAAGCCACAAAAAAGGAAATGACTCAGTGTGCATTCCGTTTCCGTATGTCCGCATGGGCATTCCGCAAAAAATAGAACATATCCTATTATTGTACACATTATGGACAAGGATAGGACTGTTCTATTAGGGGCATCAGCCCTAAATGTCAGATTTAGGTCCATATAGTGCACAGTGTCTATCGAACCCAGAAAGTGCATAGCGTGAAAAGACTGTATACTCATGGCTGTCTGTCCTGTTGATGACATTTTTCAGACAGCAGGCAAGACATGAGAGATCTATCTGCAGGGTACCACTTGGAACCGAACCCAAGTTCGGGAAATGTTTTTTTTTACAGTACAAATTAATTTATGAAGTTATTGCTCAAAGTCTCACAAGACTTCACAAAGCAACAACTTCAGCTCATCGGAGCCAATACATTCTAATACTGTACGGAGCTCCTGCTCCGTACAGTATTCGAACTAAGTTCTATGCGAATCGACTTCGGATGTTTCATCCGAACTCAATTCGCTCATCCCTACAGACGAGCTAAATGCTGCTATCAAAGCTGCTTCCATGATACCTCAGCAGTTGCACAGGCTGATCCCCCCCATGCCACACCGCATTGATGCAGTAATTCATGCAAAAGGAGCCCTGACCAAGTACTGAGTGCACATACTGTACATACTTTTCAGTAGGCCAACATTTCAGAACTAAAAATGTTTTAATTGGTCTCATATAATATTCTAATTTTCAGAGATACTGACATTTGGGTTTTCATTAGCTTTAAGCCATAATCATCTGCATTAAAAGAAATAAACATTCTACATAGATCAACCTGTGTGTAATGAATCTAATTTCACGTTTTGAACGGAATTACTGAAATAAATTAACTTTTCTATGATATTAAAAAATTTTAAGATGCACCTGTACTGCGTGTTTTTGCTGAATGCGCTGCCCAGAGAGTACGTCTACACTGCCTGGCCCTGTCAAAGTGGTGGCATGCAGCTATCAAGGAAAATTAAAATCCTTATGTCTGACAATTGGGGCACTGATAATCTGACAATCACATATTTCAATATGCAAGTGGTTTTAGTTACACATATGTGGAGACAGATTTCCTTTAACTGATAATGGTAAGGCAATAAAAATACAAATTAAGACAGCCATATGGAATACTCATTTCTTAATACGTACCAGGAGCATCCAACTGTGACAACATTCACTAGCATCTGCACCAGTGCAGCAATATGTTTGTGGCACATTTGGTGCGGCGGTCTTGGGTACCACATTTTTCCCGATATGCTCCGCAGATGGTCCGGTATGGTGATCAGACAATTGACGCTCCCCAGAAGTAGTCATGATTACATTATTCTGGCAAAAAACAGCGATGCTGTATGGTATACAATCTGGGTCAGCAACCTCCGGCACTCCAGCTGTTGTGAAATACAAATCCCAGCATGCTCCATTCACTTCTATAGGAGTTCTGAGAACAGCCAAGCAAGTGTGCATGTTGGGAGTCGTAGTTTCACCAAAGCTGTAAGGCCTCTTGCACACAAACGTTTTTTCCCCCCTGTTTTTTCCGTTTATGTTCCGTTTTTTGCGTTCCGTATATGGTTCGTATACGGAACCATTCATTTCAATGGGTCCACAAGAAAAACGGAATGTAACTCCGTATGCATTCCGTTTCCGTTCAAAGATAGAACATGTCCTATTATTGTCCGCATAACGGTCAAGGATAGTACTGTTCTATCAGAAGCCAGCTGTTTAGTTCTGCAAAAAACGGAATGCACACGGACGTCATTCCTATTTTTTACGGATTCGTTTTTTGCGGACCGCAAAATACTGAAAAATTCATATGGTCGTGTGCAAAAGGCCTAATGCTGAAGGTTGCTGGTCCCTGGTATACATAAAAGCCAGTGTAAAATGCCATCAGGATAAGTTGAGAGGAGTTTTACATAGACTTGTTTACAGCTGGTGATTCTGCTAATGATCTACCACTGGTTTTCTGCTGCAGATTTTGCTGTGTGAATCTAGCCTTACAAAAAATTAAAAATTAAAATAAATTTAAACCAATAACATACTAACCAGATGTGTGTGTTTTCATAGATAACCAGATGTGAGACCAGATGTGAGACTGGTGAGACCTCACTTGGAGTATTGTGCTCAGTACTGGAGGCCATATCTCCAGAAGGATATAGATACTCTAGAGAGAGTTCAGAGAAGAGCTACTAAACTAGTACATGGATTGCAGGATAAAACTTACCAGGAAAGGTTAAAGGACCTTAATATGTATAGCTTGGAAGAAAGAAGAGACAGAGGGGATATGATAGAAACTTTTAAATACATAAAGGGAATCAACTCGGTAAAGGAAGAGAGCATATTTAAAAGAAGAAAAACTACCACAAGAGGACACAGTTTTAAATTAGAGGGGCAAAGGTTTAAAAGTAATATCAGGAAGTATTACTTTACTGAGAGAGTAGTGGATGCATGGAATAGCCTTCCTGCAGAAGTGGTAGCTGCAAATACAGTGAAGGGGTTTAAGCATGCATGGGATAGGCATAAGGCCATCCTTCATATAAGATAGGGCCGGGGGCTATCCATAGTATTCAGTATATTGGGCAGACTAGATGGGCCAAATGGTTCTTATCTGCCGACACATTCTATGTTTCTATGTTTCTATGTTTCTATGTATTTTACATACTTTCATGTAGATTTTGAATTGAAAAAAGGAACGCTTACTGTACATGTTGTACTCACATTCTTACACTAATAATAGTAGTAAGTCTATAATACTACACAGCTTCATGGATAACCAGAACTCCATCAAGTCAATAACAGTCATCCCAGGGTGCAGCTCTAATAGCAATTACGACTGGAAAGATCCAGATATGTCTTCTTCATAATTAAAGACATTCTAGTGAATCAATCAGATGATGGTAAGGACAGCATCACTCACTATGCACCATATGGATAACTTCTGGAACTAAATTAGGTTTAACGAGTTACTTTAAATAACTACCATATATACCATCCGTAATTAGAACATCTACATAAGCAAACATATGTCTTAGATCTGACAGGATTATGCATTAAATTGCAATTTTTTTTCTCCTTAACCCATTTGCGACATTAGGTGTGCATGTACAGGATCTTTAAAGGTGGTGCCTGCTCAGGAGCTGAGCAAGCACCACAGCTGCCGGGTGCCTGTTGTTTTACACAGTGGACACCTGGTGGCAGAGTCCATGATCAGTAATAACGCAGATGACAAACTTTTAACCCCTAGATGCCATAGTCAATTGCAACCATGGCACCTGAGCAGTTATTTTTCAGGAGTGCTACACTCCCAGGGACCAAATGGCTTCCATGCGCAGAGATCGAGGGAGCTGTTCAGTTGCTATAGCAGCCTCACGCTTTCTGAAGGCTCTGAGATCTGTTATAGTGTCCTATCAGACCCGGCCTGTGGCAGGACTTGATAGGAACTGACTGATTTTCCAATAGACTTCAATAGTAAGCCATTGCAGTCTACTGCATAAGCAATCAGACGATCACATGTTAAATTCCAGTATTGGGACTAGAAATAAGTGCATCAGAAAAAGTTTTTCAAAAATATAAAAATGCAAATCACACCCCTTACCCTATTTAAAAAAATATAAATCACTAGTACTCCTGTGTCCTAATATGCCTGAAATATTAAAACATAAATGTATTTATCCCATACATTGAAATGGAAAAAAAAAAATCTAAATGGCCAATTGTCTGTTTTCTTGTCGCTTCCCTTCCCAAAAGATTTTGAATAAAAAGTGATCAAGGATTCATACATACCCCAAAGTATTATCAATAAAAACTACAGATCACCCCACAGAAAAAGGAGCCTTTACACAACTCCGTAGATATAAATATAAAAGTTATGCGGGTCAGAATATGGCAATGCGAAGAAAAAAATTCATTTATTTCGAAGTTTTTATTTTCTTTGAAGCACTAACTCACATTAAATGCTATATAAATGTGGTATTGTTATCGTACTGACCAGCAGAATGAAGTAAGTAAGGCAATTTTACTGCATAGGAAAATCCGTAAAAACAAAACCCATAAGACTGTGGCAGAATATTTTTTATTTATTTTTTATTCGACCCCATGTGGAATTTTGTTCCAACTTCCCACTACATTGTAGGCAATATTAAATGGTCCCATTAGAAAGTAACCTTGTCCTGCAAAAGACAAGCCCTCATATGGCTATGTGAATGGAAAAATAAAATACAAGTTATAGCCCTGGGAGTAAAGAAAAAAAAAGAAAACAAAAAACAGAAAATTGCTGCGACATGAAGTGGTTGAATTTATCATGTATATTTCCCTTATATAGAACAAAGCATGTAACTTTAAGGCCTAGTTCACACTTTAGTGATTTGGCCAGTGATTTCCATCAGTGCTTGTGAGCCAAAACCAGAGGTGGAGGCTATACAGAGATAAAGTATAATGGGGAGATTTGCACATATTCTGTGTTTTTAGCTCACAATCACTGATGAAATCACTGAAGTGTGAACTAGGCCTAATGGTGTTGCCACACATTGAGGCTGTGCTGCGTTTTGGATGTTTCTTCAACATACCTGCAGTTATAGTGTGTGTTTTTTTAGGGTTACATTAATGTAATGTATTTCTGCTGAGTGTTTTCCCTTGCTGGAAGAGAACACACCATAAACACAGGTATGTAGTTGCAAAACTTGCATTTTTTAATGCCTATTTTCCCTTACGTCCTACCAGCAGCACAGATGGGGTTAACTGCCCCTGTGGACTGGTAGGATCGGCGGAATTTTTAATGAGCCCAAGAACCAATAAACGATCTTCAGCTCCCTGAAAGGGAGGAGATCACCCCCCAGCCCACCGTGTTTTTTCCTTTGGACAGGTGGACTGGCATGTCGCTCCCCCTCAGGGAGCTGAAGAGTGCTTAGGGGCTTTTTTGTTCCTTAATCTAGGATCGCCCTTTTTTTGCTCTTATTGCCTTTATTATAGGCCTTATCGCGGCGATTTTTTTCTCTAGGGTACCGTCGGGGGGTCCCCCTCCCCTCTTCTTCCACTGGTTTGCGGTGTCCCGTTCTCTCCATTGCCGCATGTGTGCGGCGCTGTGGGCGCCGCCATCTTCCGGAAGTGACGCGCACCAGGTGCGCTACGTCACTTCCGGTTTTTCGTATCGATGCGGTGAGGTTTCTAAACCTCACCGCTCTATTTAATCTGTCTCCTTATGGACATCCTGAACTCCAGGATAGCTTTGGGGAGACACATAGGGTCAAGCTGAGCCAGTATAGGCTCTATTACCTCTCTAGGCTGGTCTCGATCGAGGGCCCGCCCAGGGGGCGGGGCTTCCTCCTTTTAAGCGCCCAGAGCCTGTCATTCAGTGCTCTGGTTGCATCGCTTTCACAAGCTAGCTCCAGAGTTCCCTGTGCCTTGATATATTCTAGTGTTATTCTAGTGATATATTGCTTGGCTTGGGTTGTTTTTCTGTCCTTACTCCAGGTGTGAGAGTTGTCGCATGGCATCCACGGAACCCACGATGCAAGAAATGTTCCAGTGGACAAAGACCTACGTGGATGATTCCATTAAGGGAGTGGTGCGTCTGCTTAATGAGAGGCTACCAGGATCCTCTCAGACTGCCATGGAAGTGGTTGCACCGGTCTTCTTCTGAGGAAGAGGAATTAACTTCTTGTTTTTTTCCTCCAGAGAAAACGCAGAAGTTGCTGAAGTCCATCAGGTCGGGGGACCAGGATGTTGACATGGGGGAGTCCTCCGATCCCGCCGGACGGACACAGCGTGTCTTTAGAGCGGATGAGACCCTCCTCTCTGTAATGCGTACAGAGTGGAGAAAGCCTGAAAAAGGCCCAGTCCTCACCAGGAAATTTAAGCTCATGTACCCGATGGCTAAACCCTTTGTGGAATCGTGGGGTTCCGTTCCCAAGGTGGACATGGCTATAGCCAAGTTGTCCAGGCGCACTCTGGTCCCTGCAGACGATGGGTCTAGTCTGCAGGACCCTCTAGACCGGAGGGCAGAGTGCACCCTCAGAAGGGGTTACGCGGCGGCTGCTGCCTCCGCATCAACTTCAATTGCGGCCACTGAAGTAGCCTCCTTTCTGCGCTCCAAGCTCAACCAGATCCAGACGGACGTGGACCAGAGCGTTTCGAGAGACGACATTTTGGCAGCCTTCAAATCAGCCAATCTGGCTATGGATTTCCTGGTCGATTCCACCCAGATGCAGCTGAAGCTGGCCGCCAAAACTATGGCCCTAGTTTCAGCTGCCCGCAGACCACTTTGGCTGAAGCCATGGATCGCGGACAACGCGTCCAAATTTAATCTTTGTGGGCTCCCCTTCGAGCCGGATAGGCTGTTCGGGTCCGAATTGGACAGGATTATGGAGGGACTCTCCGACAAGAAAGGGAAGAGTCTCCCCCAGCAGCCCTTTCGGGGATGCCCCAGACAAGAGAAGAAAGGCGGAGGCCGTCCAGGGCAGCAGGCTAGGCGCAGAGATTGGGAGGGGGCCGTCTCGTAAATTTTCGAGACGCTCCCGCAAACCCACCAGGGAGGCAAAACCCTCCTGACTATGCGCCGTCTCGAGGCTCTTGGATAAGCCCTGCTGCCCCTGCAGTATCTCCTCTAGACTTTCCCGTACCCCTCCCCCAGATTCCCGTGGGGGGCCGTCTCTCCCATTTCAAAGACCCTTGGGCCCAGTTGATCGCAGACCCCTAGGTTCAGGACATAGTTTCTGCCGGGTACCGGGTAGATCTTATATCCCTCCCCCCAGAGAGATTCATCACCACGCGAAACTTCGGGTCTGCCAAACAAAAGATCCTAGAATCTTATATTCAGGACTATATCTCCAAGGGAGCCCTAGAGGAGGTGCTGGCAGGGGAGAGAGGCCTAGGGATTTATTCTCCAGTGTTCCTGGTTCCCAAGAAGACGGGAGATCTCCGGATGATCATCGATTTGAGATTCCTCAATCGATTTATAAGGAAAACCAGGTTTCGCATGGAAACCATAAGGTCAGTCAGCCATATCCTCAACCCTGGGGACGTCATGGCTACTCTGGACCTCAAGGATGCGTATCTTCACATCCCGATCCATTCCGCTTCCCGGAAATTCCTCAGGATCGCGGTCCAGATTTTAGGGGTTCGCAGGCACTTTCAGTTCGCCGCACTTCCCTTCGGAATCTCTTCCGCCCCCCTTATCTTCACCAAGGTGGTGGTGTCGGTGGTGGCAGCTTTGAGACTTCAAGGACTGACTATTATTCCTTATCTGGACGATTGGCTCTTCATAGCCTCTTCAGTTCCGGTTCTTACCCACCATCTTCAGATCGCAATCTCCTTTCTCCTCCGCCTGGGCTGGATTATCAACTGACAGAAGTCGAATGTGAGCCCATCGACTTCAATCCATTATTTAGGATTCGTGGTCGACTCTGTGGAGATGTCCCTCCGGTTGACTCTAGAAAGGAGAGCGCGGATTCAGGACCTAGCAAGAGTCCTTTTTGTCCCTCGTCGAGTCTCTATCCGGACTCTCATGAAGATGCTGGGGCTCATGTCAGCGGCTGCGGACGCAGTCCTTTGGGCGTTATGGCACCTCCGTCCTCTTCAGTCGGAGGTCTTACATTTATGGAACGGCAGCCCTGCGGGGCTACATTCCCTGTGCTCCCTGTCCGGTCAAACCCGGAATTCCCTCAGATGGTGGTTTCAGCTACCAGCAGGGAAGTCTATGACCCAACCAGCTTGGGTCATATTGACTACAGACGCGTCCCTTGTAGGCTGGGGCGCTCACCTGGACGGATCCCCAGTACAGGGATCTTGGTCCCCTCTGGAGCGGCGTCTTTCTTCCAATCTTCGCGAGATGCGAGCTATCCGGCTAGCCCTCCTTCACTTCGCCCCTCAGATCCGGGGCAAAGCAGTGAAAGTCCAGTCAGACAATATGACTGCGGTTCTCTATATAAACAAGCAGGGAGGCACAAGATCATTGCCCCTTCTGTCAGAGATCGGGGTAATTCTTCGGTGGGCAGAGACGAACCTTTCCCATCTATCTGCCATTCATATTCGAGGCTCCCTCAATATGATAGCGGACCGCTTAAGTCGAGGATTACCGACCATGGAGTGGTCTCTGCATCCGGAGATATTCAGGCAGTTAGTTCACAGATGGGGTATGCCAGAGGTAGATCTCATGGCAACCGGGTTCAAAGCCAAGGTGCTGAGGTTCTGTTCCCTGTACAGGGAAGACAACCCCCTGGTGATAGATGCTCTGTCGATACCGTGGAGGTTCAGGCTGGCTTACATCTTCCCTCCGTTTTCCATGATACCGAGGGTATTGATGAAAATCCGTCAGGATCAGGCCTCGGTAATAGCCATCATACCGTTCTGGCCCAGGAGATCCTGGTTTACCCAGCTCATTCAGATGAGTCGGGGACAATACTGGAGACTCCCCCCGGAGCAGACCCTGGTGTCGTGGGACACTCACCTCTGCCCAGATCTGCACAGGTTCAACCTGACAGCCTGGAGGTTGATCAGTCCCTTCCCAACATAGAAGGGCTTTCCGAGTCGGTCCTGAGAACTTTGTCGCATTCCAGAGCAACAGTCTACAAAGAAGGCCTACTCCAGGATCATGAGAACCTTTATGTCATGGTGTGATTCCAAGCAGGTGGCGTCCGCAGATCCGCCCCTTCCTGCGATACTACAATTCCTTCAAGATGGATTAGATAGAGGTCTTTCTCCAGCTACCTTGAAGGTGCAGATTTGTGCCATCTCGGCCTGTCTCAACAGGCCACATTCTCGGGACCCACTCATCAAACGCTTCCTGAAGGGAGCTGAAAGACTAAAGCCTACTATACTGAAACCTATTCCCCAGTGGGATCTTTCAGTAGTGCTCAGGGGGCTAGCATCTCCCCCCTTCGAGCCTTTGGAGGAGGTTGATTTCAGATTTTTTACTTTAAAGATGGTTTTTCTTCTGGCTGTAGCTTCAGCCAAAAGAATCTCTGAATTGCAGGCCTTCTCTGCAATTCACCCTTATATTATCTTCCTACAGGACAGAGTACTCCTGAAGTTTTTACCCTACTTCAGGCCTAAGGTGCCTACCTTCCAAAATATCAACCAGGTAATCTCTTTACCAGTTTTATTTTCAGCCTCCTCCTCTGATACTCCAGCAAGAGACCCGCTGGATATTTCAAGGTGCCTCCAGGTCTATGTGGATAGATCCAGAGAGTTCAGGATAGATGAGAATCTCCTCATCCTGTTTGCCGGTAAGTCTAAAGGCCGTAAAGCGTCTAAAGCTACCATTAGTCGCTGGATCAAGGAGGCCATTAGGGAGGCTTTCGTCTCCCAATTCCTAGATCCTCCGGAGTTTGTGAGAGCCCATTCTACTAGGGCTGTCTCCACCTCTGTTGCGGAGAGAAGACTTCTCCCCTTAGAGTTGATCTGTAAGGCGGCCTCCTGGAGCTCTGAGTCAACCTTCATCTCCCATTATAGGATAGATGCTAGTATGGCAGAGTTTTCGGCTTTTGGGCAGACAGTTCTTAGTTCTGCCAGGCATGAGGACCCTCCCTAGGGGATTCTTCTTGCTGTCTCCCGATCTGTGCTGCTGGTAGGACGTAAGGGAATCGTTAATTTCTAACGACAATTTGTTTTCCCTTAGTCCTAACAGCAGCACACAAATATCCCACCCTAAATACATTTTGCTTGTTAAAAACACGGTGGGCTGGGGGGTGATCTCCTCCCTTTCAGGGAGCTGAAGATCGTTTATTGGTTCTTGGGCTCATTAAAAATTCTGCCGGTCCTACCAGTCCACAGGGGCAGTTAACCCCATCTGTGCTGCTGTTAGGACTAAGGGAAAACAAATTATCATTAGAAATTAACGATTTTTGTTTGCCACATCAAAAATGCAGCACAGCCATGGCGCGTGACAACACCCTCATTCTTTCTACACAGCTGTTCCCACTGACTATGAATCTTTAAATTAAGCCGGATCCAAACAACCTTAAGGTTATGGTCAATTTTGGAACATTTTTTTTTATTAATGTTTTTACTAATTTTGGGGTAAAAATAATTTTTCAACGTGCCTCTATTAAAAATTGTAAACAATTGTTCTTCTACAGCTTTCCGTTTCAGTGCAGTCTAGCAGGCTCTCTGCTTCACACTGAATTTGTAAGGGAGCTTAAAGAAAATGGTTTTGTGAGATGTCTCCCTGGGGCTACTGCTAGAAGAGATAGAAGACGTATTATTAATATTGTTAAGCAAGCAAAGCAGGAAGGGGACGTGGATGTTCTTGTCCATCTAGGGACAAATGACCTGACTTGCAATGAAGTGTCAGAGATGAAAATATCTTTTATCACACTTGGTAATGACGTACAGGATTTTGCATCCACCATTTCATTTTCTGAAGTTCTGCCTGTGCATAATGTTCAGAACGATAAGCAGAGGCGCATAAAGGAGTTCAACATATGGCTTGGTAAATGGTGTCAAGAGCAAGGATTTGGCTTTGTTTCTCATGATAGCTCTACTTGGAATACAAAGGAACTGTACAAAAAAGATGGTTTGCATCTTTCTTTTAAAGGAACAAATGTACTTAGTGAACAACTCCAAGAATTTGCGAAAGAGTATTTAAACTAGGAAGGGGGGGGCAAAAGAGTGAAAATAAAAGAGTCCAATTGCCCCCCGAAACAATGCCAGAACAGGTCAGAAGCACAGAGGTTAAGAAATGATAAGCTCAGAGTCATGTCTACAAATGCTCGCAGTTTAGGTAAAAAAATCAATGAACTTGGGTCAATAATGGCATCTGAGAATGTAGATTTAGTGGCTGTTACGGAGACATGGTTTAATGAAAGAAATGACTGGGACATAACCATACCAGGGTACTCTTTATACAGAAGAGACAGAGAAGGCAAGAAAGGAGGAGGAGTGGCCCTGTATGTGAAATATAGCATTAAATCTAACCTAATACAAGTTGGTGAGGCCAACATAGAGTCAGTTTGGGTTACGTTGAAGTTTGCTAACCATGCAGTAACTCGTGTAGGTGTGATATATAGACCACCTGGTCAAGTTAAAGAACTAGATGATCTACTAGTTGAAGAAATAGCTAAAATGACAATGAAAGGAGAAGTTATCATTATGGGAGATTTCAATCTTCCAGATATAAACTGGAAAACCAAAATAGCAAGTTCTACCAGGAGTACAGATATTCTAAATTCCCTACTGGGGTTATCTCTACAACAAGTGGTTGAGGAGCCAACCCGGAGGGAGGCCATTTTGGATTTGGTATTCACAAATGGGGATTCGGTATATGATGTCATTGTAGGCGAAACCTTGGGATCTAGTGATCACCAGTCAGTGTGGTTTAATATAAGAACTGTGAAAGAGTCCCATCACACAAAAACAAAAGTTTTAGATTTTAGAAAAACAGACTTTTCAAAAATGAAATTAGTCATAAATGAGTCCTTATCAGACTGGAACGGATTACATGGAGTCCAGGAGAAATGGGACTACTTAAAAGGTGCATTATTGAAGGCAACAGAAAATTGCATTAGACTTGTCAGTAAAAGCAAAAAAAGGAAGAGACCACTGTGGTACTCAGCAGAAGTTGCCCAAATCATTAAAAATAAAAAGCTAGCATTTTGTAATTATAAAAAAAAACAGAGCAATGAAGATAAGGAAATCTACAAGATTAGGTAGAAAGAGGCCAAGCAAGTTATAAGAACTTCTAAAGCGCAGGCAGAAGAAAAACTAGCTCAGTCTATGAAAAAAGGGGATAAGACATTCTTCAGATATATAAATGAAAAAAAGGAAATTAAAACAAGGAATAACTAAATTAAAAACAAAGGACGGAAGGTATGTAGAAGAGAATAAAGGGCTAGCCGACTGCCTTAATGAATACTTCTGTTCAGTTTTTACGAAAGAAAAAGGAGAAGGACCTCCACTAGAAAGGATGACTAATAAATCGTTTGATGCATGTATCTTTACAGAGGAAGATGTTCTAAGTTTGCTGTCTAAAGTGAAGACAAATAAGTCACAGGGGCCTGATGAGATACACCCAAAATTATTAAAAGAGCTTAGTGGTGAGCTGGCAAAACCGTTAACAGATTTATTTAACCAATCATTAGTAACAGGAGTCGTCCCGGAAGATTGGAAATTGGCAAATGTCGTGCCCATTCACAAGAAAGGTAGTAGGGAGGAATCGAGCAACTATAGACCAGTGAGTCTGACATCAATAGTAGGCAAATTAATGGAAACCATATTAAAGGATAGGATTGTGGAACATCTAAAATCCCATGGATTGCAAGATGAAAAACAACATGGGTTTACTTCAGGGAGATCATGTCAAACAAATCTTATAGATTTTTTTGACTGGGTGACTAAAATAATAGACGGTGGAGGTGCAGTAGTCATCGCATATCTAGATTTTAGTAAGGCTTTTGACACTGTCCCACATAGAAGACTTATCAATAAACTGCAGTCATTGAGCATGGACTCCCATATTGTTGAGTGGATTAGGCAGTGGCTGAGTGACAGACAACAGAGGGTTGTAGTCAATGGAGAACATTCAAAACAAGGTCATGTTACCAGTGGGGTTCCACAGGGATCTGTACTGGGACCAATTTTGTTTAATATCTTCATAAGTGATATTGCAAAAGGCCTCGATAGTAAGGTTTGTCTTTTTGCTGATGACACAAAGATATGTAACAGGGTTGATGTTCCTGGAGGGAAACACCAAATGGAAAAGGATTTAGGAAAACTAGAAGAATGGTCAGAACTCTGGCAACTGAAATTTAATGTGGATAAGTGCAAGATAATGCACCTGGGGCGTAAAAACCCAAGGGCAGAATATAGAATATTTGACACAGTCCTGACCTCAGTATCTGAGGAAAGGGATTTAGGAGTAATTATTTCAGAAGACTTAAAGGTGGGAAGACAATGTAATAGAGCAGCACGAAATGCCAGCAGAATGCTTGGATGTATAGGGAGAGGTATAAGCAGTAGAAAGAGTGAAGTGCTTATGCCGCTGTACAGAACACTGGTGAGACCTCACTTGGAGTATTGTGCGCAGTACTGGAGGCCATATCTCCAGAAGGATATAGATACTCTAGAGAGAGTTCAGAGAAGAGCTACTAAACTAGTACATGGATTGCAGGATAAAACTTACCAGGAAAGGTTAAAGGACCTTAATATGTATAGCTTGGAAGAAAGAAGAGACAGAGGGGATATGATAGAAACTTTTAAATACATAAAGGGAATCAACTCGGTAAAGGAGGAGAGCATATTTAAAAGAAGAAAAACTACCACAAGAGGACACAGTTTTAAATTAGAGGGGCAAAGGTTTAAAAGTAATATAAGGAAGTATTACTTTACTGAGAGAGTAGTGGATGCATGGAATAGCCTTCCTGCAGAAGTGGTAGCTGCAAATACAGTGAAGGGGTTTAAGCATGCATGGGATAGGCATAAGGCCTTCATATAAGATAGGGCCAGGGACTATTCATAGGATTCAGATATATTGGGCAGACTAGATGGGCCAAATGGTTCTTATCTGCCGACACATTCTATGTTTCTATGCTCTGTAGAATGGATCTGTAGCCCCTGTCTGTACTTTCCTAACAGCTCACAAACACTGTAGCTGGCCAGCTAAGACCTGTACTAGGTTGCTAGTATAGCTTATATAGCTTATATGTGTATACAGCTAGACCTGCCAATAGCCTTAATACAGTCCCTATGTTTATGTGACAAAAAGACAAAAGCAGAGTTATTTACTGTGACACGTGTACGTGTTTTGGATGTCATAACTGTTATATTTTGTGTTCACAGAAGCAGAAAAAGATAATATGCCTTTAAGATTCATTTTGTAATGTAAGGTAAGCTCAGTGACACAGCAGAAACAACAGAAAGCATAGTGATAATCTGTTGTTGCTAGGCAGAAGTCTAGACCAATCACAGCCAGCTTCTCACAAAGCAAGAGTTTTCACCAATCACAGCCAGCCTCACACACAGCCTATCTGGGAATTCAGGAGCTGCTAGAATCATTATTCACCAGAGACAGGAACTGAAGAGACATTTACTCCACTGAGAGCTGTGTTTTTATGGAAGCAGAAAGGCCAAAATAGGTATTTTAAACAGTTTTATAATGTTCCTACTGTTAGTATAGTGATTAGAACTGTATACTGAACCAGTTATATGTGTGTTTACTTATAGTTCCACCAAATTGCAAGCTACAATTTCAAACCACAAAGTTCACAATCCAAATTCAAATTCCATATTGCAATCCAAATTGCATACAACCATACTAGATCATACTCAACCAATCTGCAAATAGTTACTGCTAACTTCATACGGCAAATTGCTACCAAATTCAGCAAGTGAATTATTAGTTAGACCTCAGATATACCTCTCAGAGAGATTATAAAGTGCTTAAATAACTTAAAGTGAGAGTACAGATACTCAAGAGAGAAATATATCCACAATTTTATGTTGAATGACAAGATTGAACAGTTGAACCACCATATTATGCATGCCGCCATTTTATGATACTTTATTCAACACGTGTATTGTACATGGACTATCTGCTGTGGATGCAGCAGTGTTATATATGAAGAAAAGTTGAAGTTAATAAAGAAGTTATTTTAAGCATTTGATGTGCTCTTTAAACCTACTGTTTCCATAGAACAGCGCTAGAGGAATTACAGAGTAATAGACAGTCTGGTAAAGTGACACGTCAGATTTGCAAAAAATGACCTGGGCAGAAGGGCGAAAACTGGCCTGGGGTAGAAGGGGTTCAAATATATTCTAAATGTGATGAAAAGAATATTTGTAATATACTTTAATTTTTAATTTTAATTTTTTTAACTTTTCTTTGTGTAATAGACACCTGAAGTTTAGGTGCCTATTGCAGGTTTGAATCTGTACACTCATACACTGCCTTTCAGGTTTGAAGTCACTTTGTGGGGCTTACATAGTAGAAAACCTCCATAAATGACCCTATTGTAGAAACTACACCCCTCAAGTTACTTTAAACTGATTTTACTAACTATGTTAACCCTTTATGTGTTCCACAAGAATTGAAGGAAAATGGAGATGAAATTTCTAAATTTTATTTTTTTAGCAGATTTTCCATTTTAATCCATGATCCACATCACGGGTTAACAGCCAAACAAAACTCAATATTTATTACGCTGATTCTGCGGCTTACAGAAACACCCCACATGTGGTCGTAAACTGATGTAAGGGCACACGGCAGGGTGCAGCAGAAAAGGAACGCCATATGGTTTTTGGAAGGCAGATTTTGCTGGACTGGTTTTTAGATGTCATGTCCCATTTGAAGCCCCCCTGATGCACCCTTATAGTAGAAACTCCCATAAAGTTACCCCATTTTGGAAACTAGGGGTTTTATTGGTACCATTTATGGGTACATATACTTTTTTGCTCATTCATTATTACACTTTATGGGGCAAGGTGACCAAAAATTTTTACATTTTGGCACAGTATTTATTTATTTATTTTTACAGCGTTCACCTAGGGGTTAGGTCATGTGATATTTTTATAGAGAAGATCATTACGGACGTGGCAATACCTAATACAGGGAGTGCAGAATTATTAGGCAAATGAGTATTTTGACCACATCATCCTCTTTATGCATGTTGTCTTACTCCAAGCTGTATAGGCTCGAAAGCCTACTACCAATTAAGCATATTAGGTGATGTGCATCTCTGTAATGAGAAGGGGTGTGGTCTAATGACATCAACACCCTATATTAGGTGTGCATAATTATTAGGAAACTTCCTTTCCTTTGGCAAAATGGGTCAAAAGAAGGACTTGACAGGCTCAGAAAAGTCAAAAATAGTGAGATATCTTGCAGAGGGATGCAGCACTCTTAAAATTGCAAAGCTTTTGAAGCGTGATCATCGAACAATCAAGTGTTTCATTCAAAATAGTCAACAGGGTCGCAAGAAGCGTGTGGAAAAACCAAGGCGCAAAATAACTGCCCATGAACTGAGAAAAGTCAAGCGTGCAGCTGGCAAGATGCCACTTGCCACCAGTTTGGCCATATTTTAGAGCTGCAACATCACTGGAGTGCCCAAAAGCACAAGGTGTGCAATACTCAGAGACATGGCCAAGGTAAGAAAGGCTGAAAGACGACCACCACTGAACAAGACACACAAGCTGAAACGTCAAGACTGGGCCAAGAAATATCTCAAGACTGATTTTTCTAAGGTTTTATGGACTGATGAAATGAGAGTGAGTCTTGATGGGCCAGATGGATGGGCCCGTGGCTGGATTGGTAAAGGGCAGAGAGCTCCAGTCCGACTCAGACGCCAGCAAGGTGGAGGTGGAGTACTGGTTTGGGCTGGTATCATCAAGATGAGCTTGTGGGGCCTTTTCGGGTTGAGGATGGAGTCAAGCTCAACTCCCAGTCCTACTGCCAGTTTCTGGAAGACACCTTCTTCAAGCAGTGGTACAGGAAGAAGTCTGCATCCTTCAAGAAAAACATGATTTTCATGCAGGACAATGCTCCATCACACGCATCCAAGTACTCCACAGCGTGGCTGGCAAGAAAGGGTATAAAAGAAGAAAATCTAATGACATAGCCTCCTTGTTCACCTGATCTGAACCCCATTGAGAACCTGTGGTCCATCATCAAATGTGAGATTTACAAGGAGGGAAAACAGTACACCTCTCTGAACAGTGTCTGGGAGGCTGTGGTTGCTGCTGCACGCAATGTTGATGGTGAACAGATCAAAACACTGACAGAATCCATGGATGGCAGGCTTTTGAGTGTCCTTGCAAAGAAAGGTGGCTATATTGGTCACTGATTTGTTTTTGTTTTGTTTTTGAATGTCAGAAATGTATATTTGTGAATGTTGAGATGTTATATTGGTTTCACTGGTAAAAATAAATAATTGAAATGGGTATATATTTGTTTTTTGTTAAGTTGCCTAATAATTATGCACAGTAATAGTCACCTGCACACACAGATATCCCCCTAAAATAGCTAAAACTAAAAACAAACTACTTCCAAAAATATTCAGCTTTGATATTAATGAGTTTTTTTGGGTTCATTGAGAACATGGTTGTTGTTCAATAATAAAATTAATCCTCAAAAATACAACTTGCCTAATAATTCTGCACTCCCTGTATGTATACCTTTTCTTATTTAAGTTTTACACAATAGCATTTTTGAAACCAAAAAATTATGTTTTAGTGTCTCCATAGTCTGAGAGCCATAGATGTTTTATTTTTTGACCGATTGTGGTAGGTAGGGTCTCATTTTTTTGTGGGAGGAGGGAACGCTTTGGTACTATTTTGGGGGGCATACGCATTTTTGATCGCTTGGTGTTGCAATTTTTGTGATGTAAGGTGACAAAAAATTGCTTTTTTGGCACTGCTTTAATTATTTTTTTTTTTTTACAGTGTTCACCTGAGGGGTTAGGTCATGTGATATTTTTTAGAGCAGGTTGTTATGGATGCGGCAATACCCAATATGTCTATTTATTTATTTTTTTCACTTTAGCACAATAATAGATTTGAAGCAAAAAAAAATCATATTTTAGTGTCTGTATTGTCTGAGTATCTAAATTAACCTTATAATGTTTTTTTATTTTCCTCCACATCTTTTACAGGCCCCCTGATCTCCCGACTACGTGCCGCATATCACTATCCTTTTTTCCAGCCCTTAAGTGTATAGCTTTCCAACTAAACCTATAATCTTTTTCTTTGGGTCTCCCTCTTTTTCTATTTTATTCTATCTTCTTCTTTTTTGGATATCTTTTAAATTCACCCCTCCTCCTTTTTTACACTATATTGGCACAGTGTTCTATAATACTTAGAGATTGTACCATAACACTTCTTAGTACTCTATTTCTATGCTGTACTAGTAGATTTGTTGTTTTATATAGAGTTTATACTTTCTCATTATACTTTCTCTCTATTATTCTACACCAAACCTGCCGCAATATCCTATTATGCGTTCCAGGGGCGGTTCATTTCCGGCCGATGGAACGCATTTCCGGTTCTGATGCGTTCCACCGCCCGATTCACTTCCGGCAGGTGGAACGCATCGCGTTCACTGCACTCAGCATGCACACAGATGGCCACCTGAGCGGCATACAATTATCTTTAGTATTTAAAGTAGGCAAAATGCGGTCCTTAGGTACACCTCTTTCTTCAAGGTGCTATATGCACCACTTCACTAGGTGTGAAAACCCTTTCTATCTTGGCTACCGACTGCGGCATAGGTAAGTCTTACTAAGGGGGATCATGTCCTGCATATGAGGTTTCTAGTACACAAACAGGGACAACAGAATACACCATATTCAGTTTAGCTGTGACCTCTATTTGATTACTCCACCACAATTGTTAATAGTGATACTAAGGTGTACCGTTCGTCTCTGGGGTCTTATATACAGTACAATATTGAAGTGTGAAAGTGTCCCCTTCCTTAATGGTTTTTTCCATCATATATGGATCCAGCTATCACCATTACGGCAGCCTAAATATCCTGAAAGTGGATGGGGTAACTACTAGACAGTCAATATAGTTATGGCACCTGGTACCATTCGGTCAACACCAGGGCAGATTGTACTTAATACTCTACTTGCCCAATATTGTATAAATTAACGCTCTGTATCCTATATTATGCACTCAGCACTTTATTGAAATCATGTACTATATATTTAGCGTTTTTTTCCACACATCATGTATTGTACATCAAAATCTTGAATTGTGTCAGGTCACTTTCATGTGTGTCTCTTTGGTCTGATGGATACTATATCAATTTGTGATATTGATTATTACCCACAAATTAATATGT
Organism: Bufo bufo; assembly: GCF_905171765.1. Taxonomy (NCBI): domain Eukaryota; kingdom Metazoa; phylum Chordata; class Amphibia; order Anura; family Bufonidae; genus Bufo; species Bufo bufo. The sequence continues at coordinate 364,786,110 of NC_053393.1, forward strand.
GATTATTCTGCAAGCTTATTGATATGTGATTGTTGATGAGATTGATAATACCTACTCCGAAGTAGATGGCCATTTTTTTATATTGCATCAGTCTTGTATAAGATGTATCATTTATTTTATTTTCGTTGTTCTATGTTTTGATGTATTTTGTTCTATTATAATCGCAGTGTCTGACGAAGGCCTACGCACCGAAAACGAACACGAACTGCCACATGTCTATGTAATGTACTCAGCAAATAAAAGCATTCCAATTGAAGATCATCTGCTGTGATTTTTAACCGCCTCCGGACCGCTTAACGCACGGATGTGTCCTGGCGGCGGTCGATTCATTCCTCCTGGACGCATCCGTGCGTCATCTCGCGGGACGCGAGATTTCGGTCAGAGCCTGTCCGCGCATGCGCATCGCGGGCCGGCAAAAGTTACAGGACAAGTTCGTCAGCAACCTGCCAGCCAATGATCGTCGCTGGCAGGTTGATGATTTTTTTTTAAATCGAATCACAAGCCATCTAACACCTTATATTTATAAATATAAGGTGTTAAATGGCTTCTCTGCTCCTCTGCTGGTCCTTTTGGTCGGTTGGTTCCAGCAGAGGAGCAGACATCACAGTGAGTACCCACCAACACCACACTTAGCCCCCAGATCACCCCCCATCACCCCAATTAACCCCTTGATCACCCCTTGATCGCCCCTGTCAATCACCTAGTGAAAGGGAAAAAAGTGATCAGTGTAAACTGTCACTTTTTTTTCCCACTGGTATTGACTGATAGGTTTTAGGATAGTTTAGGCCCCTTGGTTAGGTAGTTAGCGTCGGTTAGCGCCCAGCCCACCGCACCGCAGTCATTGATTCGCTGATTAGCGTATAGCTAATCAGCTTTTGTACTTTTATAGTATCTGTAAGTGATCAAAACTGATCACAGTCAGATCTATAATAGTATTAGTGTCACCTTAGCTCGCCCTCCACCCAAAACGCAGTGTTTGCCCAATCAGGCCTGATCGGTCGCCCACACGTGCGTTCACCCACGCCCGCCCCGCTGCAGTGACAAAAAATTTTATTTTTTTTTGATCACTGCACAATCACTTTACAAGCGCTGCGGCGATAAAAAAAATCAGTTTTGATATTTTTTATCAATCGCAGCGGCCTCCGGTACTTCGCTAGCCTCCCATTTGTAAGACAGGCTTGCTTTTTTTCTTGGGTAGTCTCAGGGAATACCCCTAAATTTAGTAGTCCAAATGTCAAACAGGGGGTATTCTTCTAAAGAGGCCTACAGAATTCTGACCCAGTCGGATGAGGAAAGGGAACCCTCATCTGATGAATCTAGCGGGTCAGAATATGAACCTGTAGAAAGCAGTGGCAGTCTGACCCAAAGTTCGGACGAGGAGGTTGAGGTCCCTGATAGCACCAGGCGTACCCGGCCCTGTGTCGCTAGACCACAGGTTGCGCAGGATCCGTTTCAAGGGCAGCAGAGTGGGGCTGGTGCTGTCGGATTACGTGGTGAGGCATACACCAGCAGCGCAGCCCATCCTGGACCTAGTGCCAGCACTGCCGTACAACATGGTGAAGTGGCGAGCACCAGAAGGGCAGTTGAAGCTGGTACGGTGGCACGTGCAATAGTTACCCCGTCGCAGCCACCGCACAGACAGGCCCGTAGAGCCCCTAGAGTCCCTGAGGTGCTAGCAAACCCTGATTGGCAGTCCCCAACTTCAGCTGCACCTGTAGTTCCCCCTTTCACCGCCCAGTCTGGAGTTCGGGGTGAGACAGCTCAGATCGGTTCGGCACTGGGGTTTTTTGAGCTGTTCTTGACTGCGGAGCTCTTGGACTTAGTCGTGGCAGAAACAAATCGGTATGCCACTCAATTTATAGCCCCCAACCCGGGAAGCTTTTATGCCCAGCCTTTCCGGTGGAAACCAGTCCAAGTTTCCTAAATTAAAATTTTTCTGGGCCTTCTCCTCAACATGGGTCTAACCAAAAAGCATGAATTGCGGTCATATTGGTCCACGAACCCAATTCATCACATGCCCATGTTCTCTGCTGCTATGTCCAGGACACGATTTGAGACCATCCTGCGTTTCCTGCACTTTTACGACTACAGCACCTCCCGTCCCAGAGGCCACCCAGCTTTTGACCGGCTCCACAAAATTCGGCCCCTCATAGACCACTTCAACAACAAATTTGCAGATTTGTATACCCCTGAGCAAAACATCTGCGTAGACGAGTCCCTTATACATTTTACCGGGCGCCTTGGCTTCAAACAATACATCCCAAGCAAGCGCGCCCGGTATGGGGTCAAATTGTATAAGCTCTGTGAAAGGGCCACAGGCTATACCCACAAATTTAGGATCTATGAGGGTAAAGATCAGACCCTGGAGCCGGTCGGTTGCCCTGACTACCTGGGGAGCAGTGGGAAGACAGTCTGGGACTTGGTGTCACCCTTATTCGGCAAGGGGTACCATCTTTATGTGGACAATTTTTACACAAGTGTGCCCCTCTTCAGGCATTTGTTCCTAGAACAGATTGGCTGCTGTGGCACCGCGCGACCTAGTCGCCGGGGCTTCCCCCAACGGCTCGCTACCACCCGTCTTGCAAGGGGGGAGAGGGCTGCCTTGTGTAACGAAGAACTGCTTGCGGTGAAATGGAGAGACAAGCGTGACGTTTACATGCTCTCCTCTATTCACGCAGACACGACAATACAAATTGAACGGGCAACCAGTGTCATTGAAAAGCCCCTCTCAGTCCACAACTATAACCTTCACATGGGAGGGGTGGACTTCAATGACCAGATGTTGGCTCCCTATTTAGTTTCCCGACGCACCAGACGCTGGTATAAGAAGGTGTCTGTATATTTGATTCAATTGGCTGCATATAATAGTTTTGTTCTCTACAGTAAGGCTGGGAGAACAGGATCCTTCCTCAAATTTCAGGAAGAGATCATCGAGAACCTCCTGTATCCAGGAGGTTCCGTGGCTCCATCCACCAGTGTAGTGAGCCGTCTACACGAGCGACATTTCCCCAATGTCGTTGCTGGTACCTCAACCCAACCGTCACCCCGAAAAAGATGTCGTGTCTGTAGCAGGAGTGGAATAAGGCGTGACACCCGCTATTTCTGTCCTGACTGCCCTGACCACCCTGCCCTATGCTTAGGGGAGTGTTTCCGGAAGTACCACACACAGGTACACTTAGCATAGGGATTGCATTTCACAGGACAGGCACACAGGGCTATTAGGGCCCTTACACTCACAGCTGCTGCAAACCTCTCCTTTCACCTGGGATAAAGTGCATAATGTACTTCGCCACATCTTTGGGCGATTTGCGCTTTGCACATTGTCCCATGGGGAAGGAGAGGTTTGTCCTATAAAGGTAAAAAAAAAAAAAAAACACCGGTAAGCAAAAAAGTTAACGTTCAGTTCAAAAAGTTAAATAAAGTTTATATGTTCCGTTCAAATTTTATTATAAAGTTAATAAATTTATTGCGTTGCGGCCTGTTTTTTTTCTTTTTTTTTTTTTTTTTTTTACCTTCCAGGTGGACCAACCGATCGACTAGCTCATGGAAGTTTTTATTTTTTGTCACAAGTTAGTGGAATATGAGACTTTGTAAGAAAAAAATAAAATAAAAAAAATCATCATTTTCCACTAACTTGTGACAAAAAATAAAAAATTCTAGGAACTCGCCATGTCCCTCACGGAATACCTTGGGGTGTCTTCTTTCCAAAATGGGGTCACTTGTGGGGTAGTTATACTGCCCTGGCATTTTCCAGGGGCCCTAATGTGTGGTAAGTGGGTAAATGACCTGTGAAATCCTAAAGGTGCTCTTTGGAATGTGGGCCCCTTTGCCCACCTAGGCTGCAAAAAAGTGTCACACATGTGGTATCGCCGTATTCAGGAGAAGTTGGGGAATGTGTTTTGGGGTGTCATTTTACATATACCCATGCTGGGTGAGAGAAATATCTTGGCAAAAGACAACTTTTCCCATTTTTTTATACAAAGTTGGCATTTGACCAAGATATTTCTCTCACCCAGCATGGGTATATGTAAAATGACACCCAAAAACACATTCCCCAACTTCTCCTGAGTACGGCGATACCAGATGTGTTACACTTTTTTGCAGCCTAGATGCGCAAAGGTGCCCAAATTCCTTTTAGGAGGGCATTTTTAGACATTTGGATACCAGACTTCTTCTCACGCTTTGGGGCCCCTAGAATGCCAGGGCAGTATAAATACCCCACATGTGACCCCATTTTGGAAAGAAGACACCCCAAGGTATTCAATGAGGGGCATGGCGAGTTCATAGAATCTTTTTTTTTTGGCACAAGTTAGCGGAAATTGATATTTTTTTTTTTCTCACAAAGTCTCCCTTTCCGCTAACTTGGGACAACAATTTCAATCTTCAAGACTCAATATGCCCCTCACAGAATACCTGGGGGTGTCTTCTTTCCGAAATGGGGTCAAATGTGGGGTATTTATACTGCCCTGGCATTCTAGGGGCCCTAAAGCGTGAGAAGAAGTCTGGAATATAAATGTCTAAAAAATTTTACGCATTTGGATTCCGTGAGGGGTATGGTGAGTTCATGTGAGATTTTATTTTTTGACACAAGTTAGTGGAATATGAGACTTTGTAAGAAAAAAAAAAAAATCTGCTAACTTGGGCCAAAAAAATGTCTGAATGGAGCCTTACAGAGGGGTGATCAATGACAGGGGGGTGATCAATGACAGGGGGGGTGATCAATGACAGGGGGGGTGATCAATGACAGGGGGGTGATCAGAGAGTCTATATGGGGTGATCACCCCCCTGTCATTGATCACCCCCCTGTAAGGCTCCATTCAGATGTCCGTATGTGTTTTGCGGATCCGATCCGTGGATCCGTAAAAATCATACGGACATCTGAATGCAGCCTGACAGGGGGGTGATCAATGACATGGGGGTGATCAGGGAGTCTATATGGGGTGATCACCCCCCCTGGAAGGCTCCAGGGAGACGCCTGTATGTGTTTTGCGGATCCGATCCATCTATCAGTGGATCCGTAAAAATCATGCGGACATCTGAATGGAGCTTTACAGGGGGTTGATCAATGACAGGGGGGTAATCAATGACAGGGGGGTGATCAGGGAGTCTATATGGGGTGATCACCACAGTCATTGATCACGCCCCTGTAAGGCTCCATTCAGACGTCCGTATGCGTTTTGCGGATCCGATCCATCTATCAGTGGATCCGTAAAAATCATGCGGACATCTGAATGGAGCTTTACAGGGGGTTGATCAATGACAGGGGGGTAATCAATGACAGGGGGGTGATCAGGGAGTCTATATGGGGTGATCACCACAGTCATTGATCACGCCCCTGTAAGGCTCCATTCAGACGTCCGTATGCGTTTTGCGGATCCGATCCATCTATCAGTGGATCCGTAAAAATCATGCGGACATCTGAATGGAGCTTTACAGGGGGTTGATCAATGACAGGGGGGTAATCAATGACAGGGGGGTGATCAGGGAGTCTATATGGGGTGATCACCACAGTCATTGATCACGCCCCTGTAAGGCTCCATTCAGACGTCCGTATGCGTTTTGCGGATCCGATCCATCTATCAGTGGATCCGTAAAAATCATGCGGACATCTGAATGGAGCTTTACAGGGGGTTGATCAATGACAGGGGGGTAATCAATGACAGGGGGGTGATCAGGGAGTCTATATGGGGTGATCACCACAGTCATTGATCACGCCCCTGTAAGGCTCCATTCAGACGTCCGTATGCGTTTTGCGGATCCGATCCATCTATCAGTGGATCCGTAAAAATCATGCGGACATCTGAATGGAGCTTTACAGGGGGTTGATCAATGACAGGGGGGTAATCAATGACAGGGGGGTGATCAGGGAGTCTATATGGGGTGATCACCACAGTCATTGATCACGCCCCTGTAAGGCTCCATTCAGACGTCCGTATGCGTTTTGCGGATCCGATCCATCTATCAGTGGATCCGTAAAAATCATGCGGACATCTGAATGGAGCTTTACAGGGGGTTGATCAATGACAGGGGGGTAATCAATGACAGGGGGGTGATCAGGGAGTCTATATGGGGTGATCACCACAGTCATTGATCACGCCCCTGTAAGGCTCCATTCAGACGTCCGTATGCGTTTTGCGGATCCGATCCATCTATCAGTGGATCCGTAAAAATCATGCGGACATCTGAATGGAGCTTTACAGGGGGTTGATCAATGACAGGGGGGTAATCAATGACAGGGGGGTGATCAGGGAGTCTATATGGGGTGATCACCACAGTCATTGATCACGCCCCTGTAAGGCTCCATTCAGACGTCCGTATGCGTTTTGCGGATCCGATCCATCTATCAGTGGATCCGTAAAAATCATGCGGACATCTGAATGGAGCTTTACAGGGGGTTGATCAATGACAGGGGGGTAATCAATGACAGGGGGGTGATCAGGGAGTCTATATGGGGTGATCACCACAGTCATTGATCACGCCCCTGTAAGGCTCCATTCAGATGTCCGTATGCGTTTTGCGGATCCGATCCATCTATCAGTGGATCCGTAAAAATCATGCGGACATCTGAATGGAGCTTTACAGGGGGTTGATCAATGACAGGGGGGTAATCAATGACAGGGGGGTGATCAGGGAGTCTATATGGGGTGATCACCACAATCATTGATCACGCCCCTGTAAGGCTCCATTCAGACGTCCGTATGCGTTTTGCGGATCCGATCCATCTATCAGTGGATCCGTAAAAATCATGCGGACATCTGAATGGAGCTTTACAGGGGGTTGATCAATGACAGGGGGGTAATCAATGACAGGGGGGTGATCAGGGAGTCTATATGGGGTGATCACCACAGTCATTGATCACGCCCCTGTAAGGCTCCATTCAGACGTCCGTATGCGTTTTGCGGATCCGATCCATCTATCAGTGGATCCGTAAAAATCATGCGGACATCTGAATGGAGCTTTACAGGGGGTTGATCAATGACAGGGGGGTAATCAATGACAGGGGGGGGATCAGGGAGTCTATATGGGGTGATCACCACAGTCATTGATCACGCCCCTGTAAGGCTCCATTCAGACGTCCGTATGCGTTTTGCGGATCCGATCCATCTATCAGTGGATCCGTAAAAATCATGCGGACATCTGAATGGAGCTTTACAGGGGGTTATCAATGACAGGGGGGTGATCAGGGAGTCTATATGGGGTGATCACCTCCGTCATTGATCACTCCCCTGTAAGGCTGCATTCAGACGTCCGTATGTGTTTTGCGGATCCGATCTATCTATCAGTGGATCCGTAAAATTCATACGGACCTCTGAATGCAGTCTTACAGGGGGTTATCAATGACAGGGGGGTGATCAATGACAGGGGGGGTGATCAGGGAGTCTATATGGGGTGATCAGGGGTGATCAAGGGTGAATAAGGGGTTAATAAGTGACAGGGGGGGGGGAGTGTAGTGTAGTGGTGCTTGGTGCAACATATTACTGAGCTACCTGTGTCCTCTGGTGGTCGATCCAAACAAAGGGGACCACCAGAGGACCAGGTAGCAGGTATATTAGACGCTGTTATCAAAACAGCGTCTAATATACTTGTTAGGGGTTAAAAAAAACACATCTCCAGCCTGCCAGCGAACGATCGCCGCTGGCAGGCTGGAGATCAACTCTCTTACCTTCCGTTCCTGTGAGCGCGTGCGCCTGTGTGCGCGCCTTCACAGGAAATCTCGCGTCTCGCGAGATGACGCGTATATGCGTGATTGTGCGCAGCGCTGCCACCTCCGGAACGCGAATCTGCATTAGGCGGTCCGGAGGTGGTTAAAGGCATGTGGTCCTAAAATTTGGATCAGCTGAAAAACAGCCTGTTTCAGTTTAATCGTTATTTTCAATTAATTGAATGCTCAAAAATGCTTTCTTCTTGTTGCATGTTGAAGCTCTACTTGGAACCTTGTTAAGATCCAGCCATGCTAAATATGATTTTTTGCCATTTTTCAAGTGGTCTTAAACTTTTGATCAGGACTGTATATATATATATATATATATACAGTACAGACCAAAAGTTTGGACACACCTTCTCATTCAAAGAGTTTTCTTTATTTTCATGACTATGAAAATTGTAGATTCACACTGACGGCATCAAAACTATGAATTAACACATGTGGAATTATATACATAACAAACAAGTGTGAAACAACTGAAAATATGTCATATTCTAGGTTCTTCAAAGTAGCCACCTTTTGCTATGATTACTGCTTTGTACACTCTTGGCATTCTCTTGATGAGCTTCAAGAGGTAGACCCCTGAAATGGTTTTCACTTCACAGGTGTGCCCTGTCAGGTTTAATAAGTGGGATTTCTTGCCTTATAAATGGGGTTGGGACCATCAGTTGCGTTGAGGAGAAGTCAGGTGGATACACAGCTGATAGTCCTACTGAATAGACTGTTAGAATTTGTATTATGGCAAGAAAAAAGCAGCTAAGTAAAGAAAAACGAGTGGCCATGATTACTTTAAGAAATTAAGGTCAGTCAGTCAGCCGAAAAATTGGGAAAACTTTGAAAGTAAGGGCTATTTGACCATGAAGGAGAGTGATGGGGTGCTGCGCCAGATGACCTTGCCTCCACAGTCACCAGACCTGAACCCAATCGAGATGGTTTGGGGTGAGCTGGACCGCAGAGTGAAGGCAAAAGGGCCAACAAGTGCTAAGCATCTCTGGGAACTCCTTCAAGACTGTTGGAAGACCATTTCAGGGGACTACCTCTTGAAGCTCATCAAGAGAATGCCAAGAGTGTGCAAGGCAGTAATCAAAGCAAAAGGTGGCTACTTTGAAGAACCTAGAATATGACATATTTTCAGTTGTTTCACACTTGTTTGTTGAGTATGAGTGCATAAATATATATTAATATTCGGATAAGGTAGATAAAATATCCATAAAAGAGCGTGAGTATATGTTGGGGTTATTGGATAGTTCAGAGTGTACTGGAAATGGAAATAAAAATATATGGAAATAAAAAGATATTTCCCGTATTTATCGGCGTATAACACGCACCTTCATTTTAAGGGAAATTTCAGGAAAAAAAATTTAATTTAAAATTGTACTGCTATGGGGTGGGGGGATCTGTGGATGGAACTGTTATGGGGGGGATCTGTGGATGACACTGCTATATGTCATCCACAGATCCCCCTCATAACAGTGTCCATTTCAAATTGTACTGCTATGGGGTGGGGGGATCTGTGGATGGAACTGTTATGGGGGGGATCTGTGGATGACACTGCTATATGTCATCCACAGATCCCCCTCATAACAGTGTCCCCCAATACACCGGCCCTCTGCTCACCGAAGTATTTATAAACGTGAATCCTTATCCTGTTATTAAGCTGCCCTCTCCCATTTTCCCATGTTCCCCTGTATCCCCACAGCACTTACGATTCACACGCTTCCATAGCAGGCAGGGCGGACGGCAGCAGTAACGTCACTCACTGACGTCGCGCGTCTGCTCCGCCTGCTTCATTCATAAAGGGGCCGGAGCAGGCGCTCGACGTCAGTGAGTGACGTTACTGCTGCCGTCCGCTCTGCCTGCTATTGAAGCTTAAGTAAGTGCTATGGGGATACAGGGGGGACATGGGAACATGGGAAAGGGCAGCTTAATAACAGGATAAGGATTCACGTTTATAAATACTTTGGTGAGCGGCGGGGCCAGGTGTAAGAGTACAGTGACTGCACCGGGCCCCGCCCCTAGTTACGGACTCCAGCCCCTCCTCTCTCCCGGCTCATACAGCGCAATGAATATCGGCGTATAACACGCATACATGATTTGCCCCCTATTTTCAGGGGGAAAAAGTGCGTGTTATACGCCGATAAATACGGTATATAGGTGACTCAAACAAACAGACTAGTAATTCGTACATTCCAGAGATTCGTTAAGGCCGAAGGGAGAAAGGGTGTTTAGGCAATAAATCCAATACATCTCTTTCCTGCATAATAATTGATAGGATTGGGGGATCCATTCTAGGGGGGTGACCTAAAGAAGAGAGGGGTCATTATCATGGCAAATGGAGAAATGTCTGAAAACGCTGTGTGTGAGGACTTTTCTTTTAATGTTCAAACGGTGCTCATTCATTCTGTCTCTCAGGGTTTGGGTGGTTCTACCTACATAATGCAAGTTACATGGACATTGCAAGAGATAGATAACATTACTTATTTCACAACTCATATCATGTTTAAGAAAAAAGGTTTCTTTGGAAGAAGGAATAACGATTTATTTTTTGTTGTGGGTGATAATGTCACAGCATTTGCACCTCTTGATATTGCATCTGTAAGCCCCTTTTCTTATAGGTTGATCCTGTGTCAGAAGGGGATACTGGTATTTTTTATTTTTCTTAATGTTGGGGCAAGATGGTTCTATGATGTTTTTTTAAGGTCTGTGACCTACGGTACATGATGATGGGAAAACGTGGTAATTCATTTTTTAGAATGGGATCTTTTTGCAATACTCCCCAGTATTTAGTTAATATTCGTCTAATCGTCATGTGTTTGGAGTTATATCTGGTTATCAGATTAGGTTGAGGGTTGGTAGGGGTATCACGTTGTGTTTTGTTGGGTACTGTACGTTTTGATTTCAAGGCCTCTTTCCGATTTTCTTTGAGGACTCTTTTGGAGGATTCTCTTATGAGCTTCTTGGGATAGCCTTTTTCCTCAAAATGATGTTTGAGGATCTCAAGCTGTAGTTTCATAGTATGATCATCCGAGCAATTTCTCCTAATTCTCTTCATCTGACTAAAAGGAATGTTTCTTTTCCATTTTAGGTGGTGACAGCTGGTATAGTCCAAATAGCTATTGGCATCAATCTTTTTAAAGTGAGTTTTAGTAATGATTTTGTCAGATGTGATGAGATGGATGTCAAGGAAAATGGCTTCAATGTAGCTATATTCAAGGCTGAATTTTAGTCCCCAATCGTTAGTGTTTCCACAAATAATAGAAGTTTCTCCACACTGTCTTCCCAAACAAAGATGATGTCATCAATATATCTCCGATAAAACTTAATTTTTGAGTGGGAAAGCAGGCCAAATTCCTCTTCAAAAAGCCCCATAAAGAGGTTTGCATAGGACGGTGCTAATTTGGTACCCATAGTGGTCCACTTTTCTTGAATATAGAAGACTTCAATAAAGGTAAAATAATTGTGAGGTAGTATGAATTTGACGGCTTTGAAAATAAATTATTTTTGGAGTTCAGGCGTAATTAGGTCTATTTCGAGGAAGATTCTTATCGCTAGTAGTTCCAGATCGTGTTTGATGTTGCTATAAAGTGAAGATACATCTAGGGTGACCCATATGAAGCCCTCCTTACATTCTATAGAGTCAAGTATGTTAATAAGATGAGTTGTGTCTTTTAATAGGAGGGGAGTTGGACAACGTATTTCTGGAGGAAGTTGTCGACATAAGCCGATAGGTTAGATGTAAGGGAACCGATCCCTGATATTATTGGATTATTGGTCTCCCTGGGGGCTTTATTATACATTAGTAGCACTCTTTCTCCCCCCTCCCCCACCCCCGGCAATTAACGGCAACATGGGACTCTGATTGCCGTTCCTGTGCGCTTCATTCATCGGCAAAATGGAAATTGCCATCCTACTTGCGTTTCACTGCGAGAGCGACCGGAAGTACCTCTCTTCCAGTCCCGTTCGGCTCCTCCGTAACCACCACCCCTTCCCTGCAACAGCCCCATTAGATTTGATTTTCACCAGTCCCTTCAACCAGGACCAGGCCAGCCACTACTACTAATATTATCACAATAATAAAAGATTTTAATATGCGTTCCACCTTGGACCCCACACTTCCGGTACCGGAAGTGATGTTACTTTTACCTCCACCTCGTGCACTCCAAATTACATGTGTATAAAAAGCCCCTGTGCAAAGTATGTCTTGTATGATGCTATTGCTGTCTGTTTATTTTGACTGCTCCTGAAGGTGATGTAAGTGAACCCCCGAAACGTGTTGAGCCCACCTGAGATATTCAATAAAAAGAAATCACCAGAAGTAACACCTGTCGTACTGCCGTGTCTTTCCTGAGATATTACAAGCGATCCTGGCGGGGGAGGCTGAGTCTATGGGTGTCTTGAGCTTTATCCCATAGACCTCCTCCTCAGTGAAGTGAGTCAACCATTTATTCTTTGTTTTTAACCATTTTTTTATTTGCATTTTCATCACAATTGTGGACTAGTTTGCATTCAGGTAATAATCTCAAAGTTTACTGATCTATTGTTGCATGACTCCAAAATACTCAGTATATCCACCCTGTTCCCTATTATTACTTGACAGTGACATTTTGGAATCTGGCGCCTTTTTGGTGGCTGTGTTCTTTTTCTTTTCTGCACTCATTTATGTGATAGTTTATCTACACATTCAGCCACTATCGGCAGCCTAATATTTCTTATTCTGGCACTACTTTTTTCTCCTCACTTTGGCGCCCTGCCAAAAGATTCTAAGATCTTTGGGATGTTTTCCAACAAGTTGTTGTCACGGATGGTGTTGCAGGAAACAATAAATAACAGATAAAGATCCGACTGACTTGATCCTAAACTAAGGAACATAAGGGTGAGCCCTGTAAAACCCCTAGCGCTCTCCCTGACTGCTCAGCCCATGCAAAGATCTCTATGATAGCTAATTGCATGCCCTCGTGCCTCGACTGTATGACACCTAAACACCCTATAATAGTGAGGGGACACGACCACTGGCTCCCTACACTTAATATGGAGGGAGTCAGGGTCACCTAGGATCAAGCCAACAGGAAAAGACAAATAAATAAACAGACTTATCTGTAGAGGCAGCAGTTGCAACATCTAGCATGAGGACAATCCAGGTAGTTTTATAAACCGCAAAGTGATGCAGTATGGGAGGGGATTTAAAGGGATGCAATCAGTGCAACTAGATGACAGCTGAGAGAGGGAAACGAGATGACAAAATGAAAGCAAAACAAAAGAACCTCAAGCAAGAGATACTGAAGAACGTCTGTCAGAGCTTCTCAGATATCTGGTGGTGACAGTTGTTCAATTAACACTCTTTTTTTCGTACAATTTTTTTTTCCTCCTCCCTATCCTCTGGTGCTGAAGTGCCAGAATAAAGCACCATTTGGACTTGAACCTCGTTGTCCGAGAAGGAATCTGTCATCGCCGCCCTGCTTGAGAGAGTGATCCCTTATGCCCCTTTCACACGAGCAAGTTTTCCGCGCGGGTGCAATGCGTGACGTGAACGCATAGCACCCGCACTGAATCCTGACCCATTCATTTCAATGTGTCTGTGTACATGAGCCTTTTTGTTCAGGCATCAGTTGTGAGTTGCGTGAAAAACGCAGCATGTTCTATATTCTGCGTTTTTCACGCAGCCCTGGCCCCATAGAAGTGAATGGGGCTTTAGTGAAAAACGCATTGCATCCGCAAGCAAGTGTGGATGCAATGCGTTTTTCACTGATGGTTGATAAGATGATGTTCGTCAACCTTCGGTTTATTAGCACGAGCGTGAAAAAACGCATCAAAACGCATTGCACCCGCGTGGAAAATACTGAACAACTGAACGCAATCGCAGACAAAACTGACTGAACTTGCTTGCAAAATGGTGCGAGTTTTACTGAACGCATCTGGACCTAATCCGTCACGCTCTTGTGCAAGAGGCCTTAGGCCCCTTTAACACAAGCGTGACGGATTGGCTCCGGATGCGTTAACGGTGCATTTAGTGAAACTCGCACCATTTTGCAAGCAAGTTCAGTCAGTTTTGTCTGCGATTCAGTTTTTTTCCGCGAGGGTGCAATGCATTTTGATGCGTTTTTTACGCGCGTGCTAAAAACTGAAGGTTTAGGCTACTTTCACACTAGCGTTCGGGGCTCCGCTTGTGAGCTCCGTTTGAAGGCTCTCACAAGCGGCCCCGAACGGATCCGTACTGCCCCAATGCATTCTGAGTGGATGCGGATCCGCTCAGAATGCATCAGTTTGGCACCGTTTGGCCTCCGCTCCGCTCAGCAGGCGGACACCCGAACGCAGCTTGCAGCGTTTTCGTGTCCGCCTGGCCGTGCGGAGCCAAACGGATCCGTCCAGACTTACAATGCAAGTCAATGGGGACGGATCCGTTTGACGTTGACACAATATGGTGCAATTTCAAACTGATCCGTCCCCCATTGACTTTCAATGTAAAGTCAGGAGTCCCTATTAATATACCATCAGATCTGAGTTTTCTCAAATCCGATGGTATACTTTAACTTGAAGCGTCCCCATCACCATGGGAACGCCTCTATGTTAGAATATACCATCGGATTTGAGTTACATCGTGAAACTCAGATCCGGCAGTATATTCTAACACAGAGGCGTTCCCATGGTGATGGGGACGCTTCAAGTTAGAATATACTGAGAACTGTGTACATGACTGCCCCCTGCTGCCTGGCAGATGCTGCCAGGCAGCAGGGGGAGACCCCCCCCTCCTGTATTTAACTTATTGGTGGCCAGTGCGGCCCCCCCTCTCTCCCCAGTATTAATTGTAACCAGTGCGGCCCCCCTCCCTCTATATTCATCGGTGGCCAGTGCGGATTCCCAGTATTAAATATGACCAGTGGGGCCTCCCCCTCCCTCTATATTCATCGGTGGCCAGTGCGGATTCCCAGTATTAAATATGACCAGTGCGGCCTCCCCCTCCCTCCCTCCCCAGTATTAAATATGACCAGTGCGGCCTCCCCCTCCCTCTATATTCATTGGTGACCAGTGCGGCCTCCCCTCCCCCCCCCTAATTAAAATCACCCCCCCCCCCATCATTGGTGGCAGCGGAGAGTACCGATCGGAGTCCCAGTTTCGCTGGGGCTCCGATCGGTTACCATGGCAGCCAAGACGCTATTGCAGTCTTGGCTGCCATGGTTACTTAGCAATAAATAGAAGCATTATACTTACCTGAGATGTCTGTGTCCGGCCGGGAGCTCCTCCTACTGGTAAGTGACAGGTCTGTGCTATAGGCAATGCGCCGCACAGACCTTTCACTTACCAGTAGGAGGAGCTCCCGGCCGGACACAGACATCGCAGCTCGCAGGTAAGTATAATGCTTCTATTTATTGCTAAGTAACCATGGCAGCCAAGACTGCAATAGCGTCTGGCCACCGATGAATATAGAGGGAGGGGGAGGCCGCACTGGTCCTATTTAATACTGGGGAGGGAGGGAGGGGGAGGCCGCACTGGTCATATTTAATACTGGGAATCCGCAGTGGCCACCGATGAATATAGAGGGAGGGGGGCCGCACTGGTTACAATTAATACTGGGGAGGGAGGGGGGCTGCACTGGCCACCAATAAGTTAAATACAGGAGGGGGGGGGTCTGCCCCCTGCTGCCTGGCAGCATCTGCCAGGCAGCAGGGGGCAGTCATGTACACAGTTCTCAGTATATTCTAACTTGAAGCGTCCCCATCACCATGGGAACGCTTCTGTGTTTAGAATATACTGTCGGATCTGAGTTTTCCGAAGTGAAAAATCAGATCTGAAATAAACAGTTATGCAGACGGATCCGTTCTGAACGGATGCAAGCGTTTGCATTATAGGAGCGGATCCGTCTGTGCAGACACCAGACGGATCCGCTCCTAACGCAAGTGTGAAAGTAGCCTTACAAACATCTCTTAGCAACCATCAGTGAAAAACGCATTGTATCCACACTTGCTTGCGGATGCAATGCGTTTTTCACTGAAACCCCATTCATTTCTATGGGGCCAGGGCTGCGTGAAAAATAGCAGAATATAGAACATGCTGCATTTTTCACGCATCGCAGAAATGATGCGTGAAAGAAAAAAAAACGCTTATGTACACAGACCCATTGAAATGAATGGGTCAGGATTCAGTGCGGGTGCTATGCGTTTGCACGGTAAACTCACTCATGTGAAAAGAGCCTTACAGTCTTCATATACTTAAATATATTTATTATTCATTTTATATATTTGTGATCAGATCGGCTAGCAGATGATGAGCCCTAACCTTGCAGTGGGGTGTGGCGGAACTGCTTGTGTAAGGAAAGCCTAAAGGGGGCCACCTTGGAAGGAGGATGTGTGAGTTGGGAGGGTGAGCTGAAGCTGAAGACCGCTTCACCCGGGAGCTCGCTGCTCCCACCTTTTGTAGTACTGCTGGCGCCTCCCCTCACACAAATGCGGCGTCTGCCGCGCCTATACTTGTGATCGGATTGGCTAGCAGATGATGAGCCCTAACCTTGCAGTGGGGTGTGGCGGAACTGCTTGTGTAAGGAAAGCCTAAAGGGGCCAAAAATGACGCGTGAGACACGGATGGTACAAAGGACTCGTGTTACAGATTTACAGTAATAACTTCTGAAAAGCACAAGACATTTCGGAGCGTGGATTGGGAATGTACCTGGTATAGCATGAAGACTGCCACCGACCTAGTTTCTTTATGATGTGCTCCGGGGTGCCATTTTTTTAAGCTGCGGATGCTGCGCCTATCCTAAAGGAATGCCCCGTGATTGATCGCGGGTTTACCTTTAGCTTGGAGAGGAGGATCCGGACGTGCTTTAGGAAGACTTGAGTGCTGAGGGGAACGGAGCCAAGAGCTAGTAGGGGAGATTGAGCCGGGGCCTGAACGATGGTGTCAGACCATTCCCGTAGGACCGCTACCGGGCACCAGGCATTGCCGGTGGGGAAATATCTCACCTCTACAGTTTCCCCCGGCCGAGCCGTCTTAGAATGCTGCAGGGCGAGTGAGAATGCGGTACCCACCTGGACGAGATGTCCCTTCTGGAGGTAACCGGGGGAGGAGCCTGGGCATGTGAACTCGCCTGGGCGTAGGAAACCATAGAAGCTGAGATACATTGCTGTTTTGATGAGTAGACTAGTATGGTGTCCGAAAGGCTCATTATCTAGCATGTGCGACAGGGATTTGAACATTTCCCCAGTGATGGGTTCCCGTGACGCCTTGGGTCTGACCGTAGTGCATTGAATTCCTTTAAGGATGGCTTTAATGGGGTGTGCCAAAAATAACGATGGCCTGTCGGGGTACATGCTGTACCAGAAATGCTGGACGCCAGTTAAGTATAGTTTGATAGTGCTGTGGGACAGTTTAAGAGTCTTATGGCAGTATGCTATAAATGCTAGGATGTAAGACACATGGTCTAGGTGAGCCTGTGGAAATAGGCGTTTGAACGTGATGAAATGTCCCCAGGCCGTGTTGTAATTCCTCTGCGTGTTTTTGGAGAGGGACTGATTAATGAGTGACCTAGCCACTTCCAAGTGCTGCCTCAATCCATGTGGAGGAGGTTGTAAGCTGGTGTTGGAGTCGGGCATGGGTCTGCGTCTGGAGAAACCTGGAAGAAAGATTGTATGTTAAGACTCGACAGCGCGTCAGCGGCCAGATTAGCCTTCCCAGCAATGTGCTCGACTTCATAGTTGAAATGATGTTGTAATGCCAACCACACAAAGCGCCTTAGGAAGGCCATGACCTGCGCGGATGCCGATCTCCCTTTGTTAACTAGATCGACCACTACCATGTTATCGGAAATAAAAAGTACCGTCTTATTGGACCAATGACTACCCCAGGCCTGCGCTGCTGCGACTATGGGGTAAATCTCGAATAGAGGTGATGACCCTGAAAACCCCGGGATGCAGGATACCTCTGCCGGCCAAGCGCTAGCTATCCAGTTCTCCCCATAAATAGCCGCAAACCCAACCGAAGATGAAGCGTCTGTGTGCACGACAGGAGAGTTGTTGGAGACCTTGGGTATGAATAAAGAGACTCCGTTCCAGTGTGTCAAAAACTGATCCCACATGACCAGATCTGCCTTGGCCTGGTGGTCGAGATAAATGATCGAATTTTGATCCGCTGCCTCGGGCAACAAGCGCAGGAGTCTGGAGATGAACGATCTACCCTGGGGGATGATCCTCATGGCGAAATTGAGCATCCCCAGAACGCTTTGCAGATTGACCCTGGACGTGACCCCCCCTTGAAGCAAGTTGCGCACCGCCGCTCTTATTCTAGACAGCTTGTCTGCTGGTAGACTGGCCTGACCAGATGTGGTGTCTAGCTGGATTCCTAAAAAGGTGATCCTGGTGCTGGGCCCATCTGTTTTGTTATCAGCCACGAGTACGTGGAGTTCCCTATAAACTTGTATCAGAGTATTGAGGTCTACCGGTGTTCGTGAAGGGGGTTCAATCAGCAGGAAATCGTCTAAGTAATGTATGACGTGGAATGCATGGAATTTGTGCTGCAAGATCCAGTGTAGGCCCCTGGCGAATTGATCAAAATGCCATGGACTGGATCTAGACCTGAATGTTAATTTGTTGGCGAAATAATAACTGCCCTCCCATTTGACTCCGTGCCATTGCCATAACTGCGGTGATATGGGAAGGAGTTTAAAGGCATCCGTGATGTCAGCTTTGGATAGCCATGCTTGTTCACCTAAGGACAGAATGACCTGGATGGCTTCGTCTATGGAGGAATATTTCATAGTAAACTCTTCTGCTGGGATAAGCGAGTTAAGACTAGGTGTGGATAAAGAATGGGGCGCTGACAAGTCATAAATCAATCTTTGTTTATTATTAAACTTCCCGGTGACTACCCCAATGGGGTTGATCCTGAAGGTTTCAAACGGGGGTTTGGTGAATGGACCGATGAGGTATCCCTTGGCTAGTTCGGCCTGGATCAGCTGTGACACCACCTCGGGGTTGTTTAAGGCAGATTGGAGGTTCCTACATTCCAACGAAGCCTGGGGAATGGCGACCTGTCCTGTGTGAAACCCTGATGAACAACCATTGATTACAAAACTGACCCATGCTAGGTCCGGATGACCCGCCAGGTGACACGCAAGCATATCAATGTTTACCCCGCTTAGTCATGCGGGGTTGTGCCCTTTCTGTGGGCAAGCAATGCGGGGGTGTGCCCTGTAGCAATTCGCGCACAGATGCAAAAGGCGGCACTGATTGTAGAAGCAGCTGCCAGCATTGAAATTGTTACAGATCTGTGACTTCCCCAAGTATCTGATGGGCCGACCTAACTTGTCCACCCCCGTGCCTGTTTTGGACTGGAATGCCTCTGGGGAGTTTTTAGGGATGGGAACGTCAAGTCGCGTGCTGGCATTAGTGCACCATTCTTCTGAATGGGAATAAGACCCGCAATTGACGCATGCCGGTGACTTCTGCCCGGCGAAGTGCCGACAGAACAGCTCAGTGTCCACGACTGCCCAATCTACAGTATGCTGGAACTGGGTAAGTAAAGCGGGCGCTTTGGCGGAGAACGAGCGATGATATTCATAGAAGGCAGTGCCCCCGTACTTGTGACCCAGGTCCACCACCTTATAGAGGTACAGATCTAACTCCTCTCTGCGTGTTGGGGACACTGAACATATGACGTCTCTATATAAGCTGAACCCTAGAACAAATTCGATGACACTGAGCTTCCTGTTCAATCGGTTGTCTCTAGATTTCAGTATGACTGACACTTCGCCGCATGCGATCGTTTTGTTGTCAGGGACTTCATGGGTGGCTATTAGTAATGAGGCTAAGTTAATGTCCTTACCCTCGAGAATGTCCTTCCTCAGAGTGGCAGGAATAAAGTGAGATGGGGATATGCTGGGGAAAACGGGTGGGGTGTGGACGCCCAAGCCGGCGGAAGTAGATGGAACCACCGGACCCTGACTGTCGTCAGTGGGATTGGAAACCCTGCTTTCAACGACTTCAAGTCTGGCCTGAAAGCTGGACATGGATGAGGCCATGTTATTGATGACAGCGTGCAGCTGACTGATAGAAGTTTGTATGGTATTCATTGTAACAACGTCTTGGCTGGGGCCCGAATCCGCCTGGAGGAGACAAAACAGTTCTGCCTTCCTGGCTGATGCAGGAAAGGGGATGCCTCTGCGCAGGAGTTCGGCTGATAGTTTGGGAATGGTCCAGGATCTGAGGGACTGGGAGTGCTCCCTGTCAGACATCAGGTCGAGACTTCTCTGGGAATCGACCGTGCCTTGGCTCCTCTGGTCTTGTGATGGTTCCATCTAAGATATTGTGAAAACATGAAGACCCTGTTGCCCGAATGTGTCCTCCTGCATGCACTAGTGCACCCGGGAACTAATTACCTGTGGAATACTATCATCGTGCGCCCAGACTAGGTGGTGACATGGAATGCAATGCGTGCCCTTTGCCCTGGAACATCGTGACTGGAGTGACCCTGGTATGACTGAAATGGATGCGACGTGACATGTAAATGATGCATGAACAGAAGGTACGTTTTTTTGGTTTTTTTTCTCTTTTTTCTCTTTTTCTTTTCTCCTCCCCTTTTATTTTTGTACGCCTGTAGTCGTGACAGGACTTTGCGGAGTCCTTGGACGTGAAGGACCGAGTCTGCCTGTAGACGTGACAGGACTTAAATTGTGTCCAAGACCGTGTGGAACTGATGCTTGCCTGCAGACGTGACAGGACTTAAATAGTGTCCTGAGTGCGTGAAGGACTACTGGTGCCTGAAGACGTGACAGGGCTTGACCTTCGGATCCGAAGGCGTGACGGATCTGCGCGCGTGCGTGAGGCGTATTCGGGTACTCAGAGAGGGCAGACACGTGAGCCTGACGATACATGGTGATGCGAGACTAGCGCCCCAGCGATGAGGGGGCGCAGCTGATTGGTGCAGAATACCCGGGCCGTACTGCACCTTATGAAATTGTCCCTTACACAAACTATCATGCAGCAGGAAAATGTCACTGTCGCCAACATTTCCCCCCCCCCCCCCCCCCCCCTCCCATAGGCAAATAAACCGCTTTTTTTTTTTTTTTTGTTACCTTCAATTATCACTGAAACTGGCGCCCTGTAAGGGAAAATGTACTTGATGATGGAATCCCATATTTGCAGTGCCACAGCCCTATCATCCCCAGACAATACCTTTAACACACCCACAGTAAGCGCTGCTTTAGTAAGGGATGCCGAACTGCCCCTAGCGACAACCTGTGGAAGAACACATGTGAGGAGGCGGGTAGATGCGCCGCAAGGACCGGGCGTGCGTGCCAGTGATCCGGCTGCCGCTGGTAAGTGTGAACGTGTCTGGCTGGTGTCTGCGCTGTGCCGCCCCCCCGCCCCACTTACCCTCCGTGTGTACCGATGTATGGCCCCTCGCTTCGGCTGCACGCCCTATACTTACCCACCGGAGGAAGTATCGGGGGATCGCGTTCCACGCCGACGCCGGAGCAAGAGTAGGAGCAGGAGAATCCCGGAAGTGACGTCAGCTGAAGCTGAAGACCGCGTCCCCCGGGAGCTCGCTGCTCCCACCTTTTGTAGTACTGCTGGCGCCTCCCCTCACACAAATGCGGCGTCTGCCGCGCCTATACATATATATATATATATTTATATTTATATTTATTATAGCCCAGTATCCACCTGAAGATGTACAGCAAACATCTGATATTACATAATCAATTTCCATAAAGGCATAAAATACATAAGACATACTGACTAGGGAAATATACAGTCAGGTCCATAAATATTGGGACATCGACACAATTTTGGCTCTATACACCACCACAATGGATTTGAAATGAAACGAACAAGATGTGCTTTAACTGCAGACTGTCAGCTTTAATTTGAGGGTATTTACATCCAAATCAGGTGAACGGTGTAGGAATTACAACTATACTTGGTTGCAAATCCTTTGCAGTTAATTATAGCCTGAAGTCTGGAACACATAGACATCACCAGGCGCTGGGTTTTATCCCTGGTGATGCTCTGCCAGGCATCTACTGCAACTGTCTTCAGTTTCTGCTTGTTCTTGGGGCATTTTCCCTTTAGTTTTGTCTTATGCAAGTGAAATGCATGCTCAATCGGATTCAGGTCAGGTGATTGACTTGGCCATTGCATAACATTCCACTTCTTTCCCTTAAAAAACTCTTTGGTTGCTTTTGCAGTATGCTTTGGGTCATTGTCCATCTGCACTGTGAAGCGCCGTCCAATGAGTTCTGAAGCGTTTGGCTGAATATGACCAGATAATATTGCCTGAGACACTTCAGAATTCATCCTGCTGCTTTTGTCAGCAGTCACATCATCAATAAATACAAGAAAACCAGTTCCATTGGCAGCCATACATGCCCACGCCATGACACTGCCACCACCATGCTTCACTGATGAGGTGGTATGCTTAGGATCATGAGCAGTTCCTTTCCTTCTCCATACTCTTCTCTTTCCATCACTCTGGTACAAGTTGATCTTGGTCTCATCTGTCCATAGGATGTTGTTCCAGAACTGTGAAGGCTTTTTTAGATGTCGTTTGGCAAACTCTAATCTTGCCTTCCTGTTTTTGAGGCTCACCAATGGTTTACATCTTGTGGTGAACCCTCTGTATTCACTCTAATGAAGTCTTCTCTTGATTGTTGACTTTGACACACATACACCTACCTCCTAGAGAGTGTTCTTGATCTGGCCAACTGTTGTGAAGGGTGTTTTCTTCACCAGGGAAAGAATTCTTCGGTCATGCACCACAAATGTTTTCTGTGGTCTTCCAGGTCTTTTGGTGTTGCTGAGCTCACCGGTGCATTCCTTCTTTTTAAGAATGTTCCAAACAGTTGTTTTGGCCACACCTAATGTTTTTGCTATCTCTCTGATGGGTTTGTTGTGTTTTTTCAGCCTAATGATGTCTTGCTTCACTGATAACAGAAAAATGAAAAAATGTAGCAGCACTACAAAAGTTGAATACTGTTCCTTACTGTGGTGGTGCCCGCTGTGTCAGAAGCCAGTCTTGTACTTCCCAGATCCAGATGCAATTGTGACAAAACTGCAGCACTCTCCAGCCTTGGTTCTTTCAATCCTTTATTCACCAGTACAAATAATGCGACGTTTCGATCTATGTGATCTTTCTCAAGCAAGAAAGATCACATAGATCAAAACGTCGCATTATTTGTACTGGTGAATAAAGGATTGAAAGAACCAAGGCTGGAGAGTGCTGCAGTTTTGCTTCACTGATAGTGACAGCTCTTTGGATCTCATCTTGAGAGTTGACAGCTTCCAAATGCAAATAGCACACTTGAAATGAACTCTGGACCTTTTATCTGCTCATTGTAATTGGGATAATGAGGGAATAACACACACCTGGCCATGGAAGAGCTGAGAAGCCAATTGTCCCATTACTTTTGGTCCCTTAACAAGCGTGAGGCACATATGCAAACTGTTGTAATTCCTAAATACCCTCAAATTAAAGCTGACAGTCTGCAGTTAAAGCACATCTTGTTCGTTTAATTTCAAATCCATTGTGGTGGTGTATAAAACCAAAAATGTTAGAATTGTCTCGATGTCCCAATATTTATGGACCTGACTGTATGCAGCTTACTGAATTTTTTTCATAAATGTTGATTAACTAGTTGTATAATAAATGCTTTAAAGGGCATCTGTCGGCAGACTTGTACCTATAAAACTGGCTGACCTGTTACATGTGCACGTGGCAGCTGAAGGCATATGTGTTTGTCCCATGTTCATATTTGCCTGCATTGCTCTGAGAAAAATGAAGTTTTAATATATACAAATGTGACTCTAGGAGCAACAAGGGCGTTCCCGTTACACCCAGAGGCTCAGCTCTCTCTGCAACTGCCACAACCTCTACACTTTGATTGGCAGGGCTAGGTGTGATGACATTGTCATTAAAGAGAAAGCAGAGCGCCGAAAAGTCGGCATTGTGTGTATTCATGGAGACTTAAAGGACTATCTCACCGCCCTGGTCTCTCTATCAACGGATGGCCTGGTAGAGAGGTTTAATCAAACATAAAAAAAATATGCTAAAAAAAGCGGTGTCTAAGGATGGGAGGGACTGGGACCTTCTTCTGCCCTATCTCATGCTCGCAGTGTGAGAAGTGCCCCAGGCCTCTACTGGGTTCTCGCCCTTCGAACTGCTATACGGCAGACACCCTCGCGGTCTGTTGGACGTGGCCAAAGAGGTGTGGGAACAACAACCCACACCGCACAAAAGTGTTGTTGAATACGTCACCCAGATGCAAGGACGGATGGAAACAGTGTTACCTCTGGTTATGGAGCATATGGAGGCAGCACAGCGAGACCAGAGTAGGGTCTATAATCGGCAGGCTCGGGTCCAGAACTTTAACCCAGGTCTTCGGGTGTTGGTTCTGGTACCGACTGTAGACAGTAAGTTCCTAGCTAGGTGGCAGGGGCCTTACGAGGTACTTGAAAAAAATTGGAGAGGTAGATTACAAGGTACACCAGCCAGGCGAAAGCCGGAGCAGGTGTACCATGTGAATCTGCTCAAACCATGGAGAGATAGGGAAACCTGTATGAAAGACAGCCCACGACCAGGGTTCTTAGGGGAAGCGATTTCGGCCCCTCTGTCTGTAGCAAGGGAAGCGGCTGCCACAGTCAAAATTGCTGACAGCCTCTCCTCTAAATAGGCTCAGGAAGCCAGGGAGTTCATTAATCGGAACACGGATGTATTCTCGGACCTCCCTGGATGCACGTCCATAATCCGGCATGACATTATCACTGAGCCTCAGGCAAAAGTCAGGTTAAAACCGTACCGGGTACCCGAGAATCGGCGACAAGCCATCGCGGAGGATGTGCAGCTAATGCTCCAGCTAGGTGTCATCGAGGAGTCAAAAAGTAAATGGGCCAGTCCGATAGTCTTAATACCCAAGGCGGATGGGACTTTGCGGTTCTGTAACGACTTCCGCAAACTGAATGAGGTGTCCAAGTTTGACACATATCCCATGCCCCGAGTAGATGAGCTTATTGAGAAGTTAGGCCAAGTTCAGTATTTTTCTGTGTTGAACCTCACCAAAGGGTACTGGCAGGTACCATTGACAGAGGCTGCCAAGGAAAAAACGGCTTTCATCACACCAGAGGGGCTGTATCAGTACAAGGTATTACCCTTTGGTCTACATGGCGCTCCCGCCACGTTTCAAAGGCTAATGGACGTTGTACTACACCCACATAGTCGGTACGCCTCGGCATACCTGGACTATATCGTTATCCATAGCACCAACTGGGAAAGTCACCTATCTAAAATACAGGATGTAGTGGACTTAACCGCTAACCCAAAAAAGTGTGCGATAGGGTTAGAAGAGACCAAGTACCTGGGGTATGTAATTGGGCGTTGAATTATCAAACCTCAGGTGAACAAAATTGAGGCAAATAGGCCCCGACCTGTCACTACTTGGCAAGTAAAGTCGTTCCTGGGTATGGTGGGGTACTGTATGAGGTTTGTCCCCAATTTTGCTACAATCGCCGCACCATTGACAAGCCTTTGGAAGGGACGCAAGTCAGTGATGGTTCAGTGGAATGAAAAGGCGGAAAGGGCTTTCTCAGCTTTGAAGTATGCCCCGTGTTGGTCCCCGGTATTGGTGACACCTGACTTGGTGACACAGACCGATGCCTCTGAAGTAGGCCTCGGAGCTGTACTCTCTCAGGACATCAATGGGGAGGAACATCCTGTTGTTTTCCTGAGCCGAAAGCTTACCCCAGCCGAGACTAGGTACAGTATAGTGGAGAGAGAGTGCCTGGCCATCAAATGGGCACTCAAATCTCTCCGTTATTATCTGTTGGGGAGAAAGTTCCGCCTGGTGACCGACCACTCCCCTCTCAAGTGGATGAGCCAAGCCAAAGAGAGGAATGCTCGGGTCACCAGATGGTTCTTCTCGTTACAGAACTTTAAGTTCATAGTGGAACACAGGGCAGGCCACTTACAGTGAAACGCGGATGCCATGTCCCGGGTACACTGTCTGGCAAGTGTTCACCCCCTCAGGGTTGAACAAAGGGGGGAGGTATGTAGGAAGGTATGTGTCACCGAGATTCCTGGCCTCGGTGAGGTAAGAGCCGGTAATTTCATGTGTCAGCGGCAGCTAGTGCTGGCTGACATGGTTTTGCAATTTAGTATGGCTGTTACTGGGAGCAGCCAAAGGGTGGGTGGCTGCTCCCACCGTTCCAGGCCGGGTCTTGGTTTGGGCTATAAAACACAGGCAGCAGTGTCAGGTGGTAGGAATTTACTCCTCTCTGACAGTGAAGTTCTGGCAGCCTCTGTGTTGGGATCTGGGAGTTTGAGCTTGGGTAAAGGCCTGCTACCTTGTTGGCGTGAGAGCAGGTGGTTTCTGCTATGTCCAAGGACTTTTGCATTGCTGCATGGTGTGAACAAACAAGGTGACTGTTTTCCTTGAAACTGACTTTTTGTTTTGCTTATCCTTATATGTGAATAAACACTGAACTGTTTAAGTTAAAGACGTTGTCGTTGCCTCTATACTGCGTCCACAAGCCTGTCTACCAGAGCAAATCTCCACAATACATTACAATTTTCATATATAATTTATAATGTTATGCCTGGCAAAGATCTCCATAAAGGACATTGTTCATTGATTGCACTGGGCAGTCATTTGTAGATTAGATCAATCACCTAGGAATCATGACATCAGATCCGCTGTGCTTTTACAACCCTCCCTCCCCTTCTTCTTCCTGAGTCTTGTTACAGTTTCACATACAGCAGAAGAAAGCTGCAGTAACTGGCCACTACCCACCTGAGAAATCTACAGCTGTGACAGCTTTGCAGGAAACAGAGACACGTGCAAATAGCGTAAGGGTCTCTTTACAGCCCTCTTTAAGAAAAATCCAAACTTACTATAAAAAAAATATTCCTGTCGGCAACCTGAGTTGCTTCTTCATTTGTCTTGTATATGTGTATATCTCTGGCTTTGGAATATCTGGGTATACAGTATATGCAGTTCAGCCGTTGTTGCCAGTTCAGTCAGGGAGAAAAGGGTAAAACATAAAACTACTGAATTACATAAGAATGCTTCAGGGCAGGACACTATTTGTGGCTGTAAAGCCATACAGTACCCACTATCAGCAAATTCAAAACTAAAAATCTCCAGCACTCTGTAAAAACTTCCTTATTGGAAAATCCTTAAAAATATATTGTACAATGATTAATAAACATACTACGCATTTCAGACATAGTATGACTTGTCCTTAATCATGGTATACTGCTCTTATGTACTAACAAACTCTTTTATAGTATCTCTAACCTCACAAGATGTTCAGCAAAATGGAACTAGAGAATTAACCCTATGTTGTTCTCACATGATGTTTATTCAAAAAATGGGAGAAACACGGCTATAATAATAATAATAAAAAAGATACTTACCCCCTCAAGCACCTTCCGTTTTTTATACTGCATCACAAACAGCATTTCTCTATGTATAGGACCTAGCACAATTGGGCATTACGTTGACAATATATTGATTATTGATTTCTATAGGTACCATTTAATGCCTCATTGCACCTGGGGTGGCACTGCAGGAAAAATGAGCACTTGTAATCAGGTTCCCGGGCATGTTAAATTTATATATATATATATGTATATATATATATATATATATATTTATTTATTTTTATAAATAATTTAATTTAAAAAAAGACGTGATAACATGGATGTCAAATATCCAGTTCAGTCAGAACAGAAGCTAAGCTCTTTTTTTTACGCTAAAATATAAATGATTCCTCATACAATCATAAATTGCAACAGATTGCAAGAAACCTGTTCTCACGTTATTGTGTCTCGGAGACACAGCAGTGAATGTCTCCATCTGCTTCTTCCTGTACTGGTGCTGTAATGGTGCTCACCATCTTGAAATCGTCCACATTTATTGACTTTTGAACTTACAGATGGGTCCCTCACCTTTTCTTGAATTTGGTTGTCCAACTCTTTACAAGTGATGGCCTATCCTCCAGATACGCCACCACTGTCTGATCAGCAGGGGTCCGGAACTATTGCCTCCCCAACCGTGTTTTTAAAGGGTTTCTGTCACCCCATTAAACCGTTTTTTTTTTTCTTTACTAATATTCCCTATAGTGCGATCTCATGATACATAAGCAAATTAATCATTTTGGTTCAGTAGAATTTGCTAAAAATCGATTTTTAAAATATGCTAATTAGCTTGCTACCAGCAAGTAGGGCCGCTACTTGCTGGTAGCAGCCGCATCCTCCGATGGTAATGACGCCCCCTCGGCATGCTGATTGACAGGGCCAGGGAAGGGAATCGTTCTCTGCTGGCGCTGTTAGAATTTGAAATCTCGCGCCTGCGCCGTACCTGTCTTCAATCGGCGCAGGCGCACTGAGAGGCGGCCGCTCTCTCGACCGCTCCATCCTCAATGCGCCTGCGTCGATGACGTCATCAAGTACACCCGGAAGAGATTTATTATTAATAATCGTTGGTGGTATAGTGTTAATAACTGTCATTTTTATAAAATTATTTATTCCCATTTCGTTGGTGGTTTTTGTGGCAGCATGCTTATTATGTACATACTTACCTGATTCGAGCATCCAGCGACGTCACCAGACTCTCCGCCTCCTTCCAGCGATGCCGGCGTCTTCTCTTCCGGGTGTACTTGATGACGTCATCGACGCAGGCGCATTGAGGATGGAGCGGTCGAGCGAGCGGCCGCCTCTCAGTGCGCCTGCGCCGATTGAAGACAGGTACGGCGCAGGCGCGAGATTTCAAATTCTAACAGCGCCAGCAGAGAACGATTCCCTTCCCTGGCCCTGTCAATCAGCATGCCGAGGGGGCGTCATTACCATCGGAGGATGCGGCTGCTACCAGCAAGTAGCCGCCCTACTTGCTGGTAGCAAGGTAATTAGCATATTTTAAAAATCGATTTTTAGCAAATTCTACTGAACCAAAATGATTAATTTGCTTATGTATCATGAGATCGCACTATAGGGATTATTAGTAAAGAAAAAAAAAAAACGGTTTAATGGGGTGACAGAAACCCTTTAAGCCTATTTGTTTTCTATGTAAAACTGAATTTATTTTTAGTTTTTTTTATGGTGACAATTTGTATTTTTACGGTTTAGTTTCCCTTCCTTTGTAGGACATGAGCTGTTTTCAGAGCCGGACTGGGCTTCCCTGTGGCCATTATATTGATTTTCCAGTCTTACCTGTCTTTCTGCATGTTTAGCAATGCAAAATGAGAAGCTAAAACTCACAAGAATGCAATAAGCGGAGAAGGGAAATTCTCACATACAGTAGTCATTTTTTTCTTTGCGGAGTAGTTTGCATTCCTAGACTAAATGGCTAGTTTAGACTCTAGTCTGAAACTGCAGTTACCAATTCGCCCACCTCGATTCTCCTCTCATTCTGATCCTAGTTGTTAACGTTACTAGCAGTGAGGCGCCTTGTGGTTCTGCACTGCATCAGACCAGATGACGGTAAAAAGACTTTTGGGGACACATATCAAAACTGGCGCTAAGGAAAACTGACTTAGTTGCCCATAGCAACCAATCAGATTACACCTTTCATTTTTCAGTGCTCCTTTGGAAAATGAAAGGATCATTCTGATTAGTTGCTATGGGTAACTAAGCCAGTATTCCTTTGCACCAGTTTTGATAAATGTCCTCCTTTGTGTATAAAAAGAAGAAATCTGAGGCACTGATAGTGTCTCAAACCTGTGCATAAAAGAAGGGCCAGCGCCAGACTCCAACATTTTCCAAGATGATTCCAACTTTAAATGATTTTTTATCCAAAATTGTGACGCATTTTGGGGACAAAAATATTCGATGCAAGGCACATGCATGGCTATATGTATGCTGAATAAGCCCTGGAAGACACATTCAAAATGCAGGGATCTCAAGTCTCCCGGAGGTTCAGGGAGTCTCCCGCTATTAGATAGCGGCTCCCTGACACCAGCATGTGAAACAATACATCCCGGAAAGATTTACTGATAGCAGACCAGAGAGATAAGAGAAGTGACAGGACAGAGTTTAGATTACAGGTTGAATTAACCCTTTAGGGTCAAATTGGCTTCTCAAGGAGATATATATGTTAAAGGCATCTCTTCTTCTGTCTCATTCAGTAGCTATATAACTATTGAGAGAGATGTATTTTTTTTAAATACATTTACACATTTAACCCTCCATTTTAATTATATTTTTTACCCCAGTGTTCAATTCACCCCCCCTGGATGCTTGTTTTTTTCCTACAGTGGGGTAGATAATTACACACAGGGATTTAAAGAATAAACTTCCTGACTCAGACCAAGAGCCGACCCAGCGAGTCAGCAAGTGAATCGAAGCATCCGCGCATGCGCATTGCGCAACCTAAGGTTCGGTTCACTTGCTTCTTGTCAGCTCAGCGAATGAACTGAATCAAATGAACCGATTTATGTGAAAGATCCAAACTTCCCATCTCTAGTTTACTCGCAGTAAACCTTTCCGGCAACCTGTAGCAGTGTCCCCTTCTCGGCGCGTGCAAGAAGAAGCCGATGCCAGCAGTCCGCAACGGCGCATCAGGCTGAGCCTGTGCGCACGCGCGGGATCTCAAAGCGGGAGGAGGAGGGAGAGGCGGCACTGAGGAGTAGAAGGCAGCGCTGGGCACGAACGGCGATGCGTGCGGCCGGGCACCATGCATCCACAGACCTCCCCTGCTTGGGCACCTTAATTCAATGATTGAGAGGTTAGTAAAACCTGTTTTTCTGCAGAATAAGACCACAAATGGCTTTTATAAGGCCACCTTAGAAATCAGAATGCTACCCTGGACATGAGCATATGTTTAGCTCACAGGACTTATAGGTGGTGACAGAATCCCTTTAATCATATACATAAATATGATAATTTGGGGCAGGGTAATGAGCCCAGTCCTCCACACCATAGAGCACAGTGTGCAGATACTGCATATGTCTGGAAAATGTAATAAAAAGTTTGTGAAAGAAAAAAAAGGAAAACCTCCCTGAAATGAGAAGTGCACCTCCCTGAAATGAGTTTTTGCAGGTTGGGATGTCTGAAAATGCGTCCTGATGAATGCATGCTTTTCTATTTGTGCGGGAGTGTGATTGGCTGTTATGGGTCATCTAGGAGCCTTCTAATAGCTTGGGATCGTAACATAATGGGTTAATAAGGAACACACGACGCTTAGCCCCCAAACGATATGTACAGTATACGATATGAATACTTTTTACCAAGTATGATTGGACCCACCTCCAACAGTTTTTCATCATAAAGCCCTGTAATCAAGGGCATAGCTATCAGGGAAGCAGTGGAAGCAGCTGTTTTGGGGCCTGGGAGCAGTAGCAGGGCCTTTAGACGCAGCAGGCAGCGTATGGTGGAGGGCAGCATTGAAGCTAGGAGCAGCTGTTGTCAGCAGCAGCCTATGCTGCTACCTTAAAAAAAACTCCTTGGAGCTTCCTTAAGATGGAGTACAGATATGTGCCCCCTCACAGTAGTATGCCCTCCTCCCCCACTCACTCTTGTACTGACTAGACACTGACAGCTGTGCCCCGTCACAGTAATATGCCCAGATACAGTATGTGCCTCCTCGCAGTAATATGCCCAGTTATGTGCCACCTCACACTAATATGCCCAGCTTTTTCCCCTCACAGTAATATGCCCAATTCTGTGATCCCTCACAGTAATATTCCCAGTTGTGGCCCCCTCACAGTAATATGCCCAGCTGTGCACCCTCACAGTAAAGTAATATGTCCAGCTGTACCCCCTCACAGTAAAGTAACATGTCCAGCTGTACCCCCTCACAGTAAAGTAATATGCCCAGCTGTGCACCCTCACAGTAAAGTAATATGCCCAGCTGTGCCCACTCACAGTAAAGTAATATGCCCAGCTGTGCCCACTCACAGTAAAGTAATATGCCCAGCTGTGCACCCTCACAGTAAAGTAATATGTCCAGCTGTGCACCCTCACAGTAAAGTAATATGCCCAGCTGTGCACCCTCACAGTAAAGTAATATGCCCAACTGTGCCCCCTCACAGTAAAGTAATATGCCCAGCTGTGCACTCTCACAGTAAAGTAATATGTCCAGCTGTGCCCCCTCACAGTAAAGTAATATGCCCAGCTGTGCCCCCTCATAGTAAAATAATATGTCCAGCTGTGCACCCTCACAGTAAAGTAATATGCCCAGCTGTGCACCCTCACAGTAAAGTAATATGCCCAGCTGTGCCCCCTCACAGTAATGTAATATGTCCAGCTGTGCACCCTCACAGTAAAGTAACATGTCCAGCTGTACCCCCTCACAGTAAAGTAACATGTCCAGCTGTACCCCCTCACAGTAAAGTAACATGCCCAGCTGAGCCCCGTCACAGTAAAGTAATATGCCCAGCTGTGCCCCGTCACAGTAAAGTAATATGCCCAGCTGTGCCCCCTCACAGTAAAGTAATATGCCCAGCTGTGCCCACTCACAGTAAAGTAATATGCCCAGCTGTGCCCACTCACAGTAAAGTAATATGCCCAGCTGTGCACCCTCACAGTAAAGTAATATGCCCAGCTGTGCACCCTCACAGTAAAGTAATATGCCCAGCTGTGCCCCCTCACAGTAAAGTAATATGCCCAGCTGTGCCCCCTCACAGTAAAGTAATATGCCCAGCTGTGCACCCTCACAGTAAAGTAATATGCCCAGCTGTGCACCCTCACAGTAAAGTAATATGCCCAGCTGTGCACCCTCACAGTAAAGTAATATGCCCAGCTGTGCCCCCTTCACAGGCAATTAAAAAAAATAATACATAGAGCTCCCGGCCACCCCCGCCCCCTGCCCCTGCCAAGACCTGCAGTGTGGAGCGCAGACAGGGGAGGAATGATGGAGCAGCGAGCGGTCGGACGGCTCTTGCTTCATCATTACAGGCAGCTGTCTCTGCTTCCTATGGAAGCAGGGACAGCTACCAGAGAGTGGAACATACCTCCCCTGTACCGGGCACTGAAATCCGGAACTGTCCCACAGGATCCAGGATGGTTGGGAGCAGGGGTGGACTGGGAACTTAAAGTGGCCCAGTTTCTAGTTGGGTCCAAACAGATGAAAGGCAGGGCCAACAATACTATATTGTGGTACATTCTAACACCGCAACAGAGCCAAATACCACAGTTATTCACAAACTACTGTCGCCAGCAGCACAAAATACTTTCCCAAAAGATTCCACTGGCCGGCCTTGAGGAGGGCTCAGGCGGCCCCCTGGGCATCGGCTTACCAGGAAATTTCCCTGTAAGGTCTATGACCAATCCACCCCT
The DNA here is from genome assembly GCF_905171765.1 of Bufo bufo. Taxonomy (NCBI): domain Eukaryota; kingdom Metazoa; phylum Chordata; class Amphibia; order Anura; family Bufonidae; genus Bufo; species Bufo bufo. The sequence goes on from NC_053393.1 coordinate 364,819,069, forward strand.
GGTTGGGAGGTATCTGATCCTCCACAGCCTGACAAATCCATCTAGCTTGCATAAAAGGCAAGTGTATGTATGCGAAAGGTGTGTGTGATTATCTATCTATCTAATCTAATATATCTTGTGTGTACATATGTATATATATATATATATATATATATATATATGTAACGGAACCTAGTTATCTCGCCAATGGAGGCTTTTGGTGTGTGTGTATATATATATATATGTGTGTGACGGAACCTTGTTATCTCGCCAATGGAGGCTTTTGGTGTGTGTGTGTATATATACTGTATATATATATACAGTACAGACCAAAAGTTTGGACACACCTTCTCATTCGAAGAGTTTTCTTTATTTTCATGACTATGAAGGCATCAAAACTATGAATTAACACATGTGGAATTATATACATAACAAACAAGTGTGAAACAACTGAAAATATGTCATATTCTAGGTTCTTCAAAGTAGCCACCTTTTGCTTGGATTACTGCTTTGCACACTCTTGGCATTCTCTTGATGAGCTTCAAGAGGTAGTCCCCTGAAATGGTCTTCCAACAGTCTTGAAGGAGTTCCCAGAGATGCTTAGCACTTGTTGGCCCTTTTGCCTTCACTCTGCGGTCCAGCTCACCCCAAACCATCTCGATTGGGTTCAGGTCCGGTGACTGTGGTGGCCAGGTCATCTGGCGCAGCACCCCATCACTCTCCTACATGGTTAAATAGCCCTTACTTTCAAAGTTTTCCCAATTTTTCGGCTGACTGACTGACCTTCATTTCTTAAAGTAATGATGGCCACTTGTTTTTCTTTACTTAGCTGCTTTTTTCTTGCCATAATACAAATTCTAACAGTCTATTCAGTAGGACTATCAGCTGTGTACCCACCTGACTTCTCAACGCAACTGATGGTCCCAACCCCATTTATAAGGCAAGAAATCCCACTTATTAAACCTGACAGGGCACACCTGTGAAGTGAAAACCATTTCAGGGGACTACCTCTTGAAGCTCATCAAGAGAATGCCAAGAGTGTGCAAAGCAGTAATCAAAGCAAAAGGTGGCTACTTTGAAGAACCTAGAATATGACATATTTTCAGTTGTTTCACACTTGTTTGTTATGTATATAATTCCACATGTGTTAATTCATAGTTTTGATGCCTTCAGTGTGAATCTACAATTTTCATAGTCATGAAAATAAAGAAAACTCTTTGAATGAGAAGGTGTGTCCAATCTTTTGGTCTGTATTATATATATATATATATATATATATGTGTGTGTGTGTCACGGAACCTAGTTATCTCGCCTATGGAGGCTTTTGGTGGAAATTCCAATGCATATGTGAAATGAGAAACAAGCCTAAGGTTATAATGAATGTATGTGTGTATTCATACATTCAGCCCCATACCAAGGATGTATTGCTTAAAAGCACTACCTAGTAGACGCCATTCCTGTGGTTGTTTAAAAATGGTTCTGCTATTTTATGCTGTGTATTCAAGTAAGCAAGAGTTTACATCTCTGTTTCATTTTCCATTCTTCTGATTTGTCAGAAGAACAGAAAAATAAGGATCCTGTAAAAAAAATGGATCCCGTTGCATCGGTTATGCACATTTGGCATCCATTTGAGCCATTTCTATCTGAGATCCGTTTTTTAGACAGAAAGAAAAGTCCTGTATGGCCGAGTTCCCATCAGCGTTTAGCCTTTCCGTTATCTCCTGCACTGTTATAGGCTCCGTTGGGTTCAGTTATGTGCCGAAGCCATCCTTTCCGTTCTCCTGCTCTTATAACGGAGCAGAAGAACGGAAAGGCTGAATGCTGATGTAAACTCAGCCTATGCAGTACTTTTTTTCCGTCTGAAAAACATCTCAGGTAGAAATAGCTCAAACGGATGCCAAATGTGCATAACCGGTGGAACAGGATCAATTATTTTTTTTACAGGATCCTTTTTTTAAAGGCTGTTTTTTTTTGTTTTTTTTTAAACAAGAATCATCCTGTTTTTTATTTTCTATTCTTCTGAAACATCAGAAGAACGGAAAATGAAACAGAGATGTGAATTCTCCATAATTATATTTGTTTTAAGAACTTTTTAACATTTTTCTTGTAATTATGGTAACAGACCTTTTTTGGCATTGTATAGTGTGTATAACTGTAATATTGTGAAAGGCAGGAGCGTACCTATAGTGGAAGCAGGGGACGCAGCTACTGCGGTGCCTGAACTAAATAGGGGCCCACCTGAGAGGAGGACTAAAAGATTTTATGGTCATGACCCCCACAATAGTATTATACAGTGACTTTCTATACAGTGACATGATATACAGTATACGGTATATGTGTGGGAAACGGACAGAGTGGCAGCAGGGCCTGGTCTGGGAGTCATTTTGACTAGCTGCAGGATTGGGGGTTGCATGGGGTGGGGATTGTGAAGAAGCTGCCCATTTTCTGTAGAGTCCAGTCAGTTCTAGTTACACTACTGCCTGTAATTTTGAGGCACTGCAAAGAATAAATAATATCTTAGTTATCAACATGACCACACAGCCCTACATGTACAGTTATGTGCAGAATAATAGCAGTCTAACATCACTAATGTGTTTAATTATTATTTTTGGCAGAAAAGATAATACTACATGGGAAAAAAATCATGACTAGGTTTAGCCGAGTAATGGGCAACCAACAGAATCAACATGACATGCTCGCTAATGGGTATTATTGACTTATTTAATGAAAGGGGGTGTTCAAATTAATAGCAGTGTGGATTTCAATTAGTGAGGTCACTCATTCTGTGAAGAAAGGTGTCAATTATGGCCCTTATTTAAAGAGGACCTTTCACCTTGAAAAACATTGTGAACTAAGTATGCTGCCATTGAGAGCGGCGCCCAGGGATCTCACTGCATTTACTATTACCCCTGGGCGCCGCTCCGTTCTCCCGTTATGCCCTCCGGTATCTTCATTCACTAAGTTATAGTAGGCGGTGTCTGCCCTTGTTCTGTGGGCGTCTCCTTCTCCTAGGCTGTAGCCCTGGTCAATCGCAGCGCACAGCTCACAGCCTGGGAGAAAAAAAACTCCCAGGCTGTGAGCTGTGCGCTGCGATTGGCCAGCGCTGAAGTCTAGGAGAAGGAGACGCCCACAGGACAAGGGCAGACTCCGCCTACTATAACTTAGTGAGTGAAGATACTGGAGGGCATAACGGGAGAACAGAGCGGCGCCCAGGGGTAATAGTAAGTGCAGTGAGATCCCTGGGCGCCGCTCTCCATGGCAGCATACTTAGTTAACAATGTTTTTCAAGGTGAAAGGTCCTCTTTAAAGAAGGAGGGCAGCAAATATTGTACTTGCTGGTTTTCGGTCTTGCTCAGTGAGTAAAAGGGGTTGTTCCAGATTGTACCGAAGAAGTAAGAACTTTGATCAAGAAGTTGATTGGAGGGGGGAAAACATATAAAGAAGTGCAGAAAATAATTGGCTGCTCAGCTAAAATTATCTCCAATGCTTTAAGATGGCAAACAAAACCTGAAACACGTTGTAGGAAAATAAATACTACCATCCGTGTAGATCAGGGGTGTCCAAACTTTTTTCGAGGAGGGCCAGATTTGATGAAGTGAACATATGCGAGGGCCGACCATTTTGCCCAACATTCTTTGAACCATTAAAATTACATGCAAATTGACTATTTTATGCAAATTTTATTGCAAACTCCATACCTTTCATTTTGTGACTTGGATGACAAATCTAAACAGGTGTTAAATCACTCTGCCTTCAATATAAAAAACAGGAGGCAGAAATATGTCGGAAAAAGTACATTACAAGGTTGTCTGTTAACTTTTAAATTCCAAAAATGTGAACAGGAACATAACACCAAGTATACACATATGTTCAAATATATTTAGAACTGATTGACCAACTGAAATTAAAGGGAACCTGTGATCAACTTTATTCCGCCCATACTAAAGGCAGAATACTAAAGTAGAGACAGGTGAGATGATTTCAGCTTTCTGTCATTTATAAGTTAACCACTTCCCGCAACTGTAACGCCGAAAGGCGTCATTGCGGCGGCTCCCCCAGGCTACGCTAACGCCAATAGGCGTCATCTCGCGTGAGCCGAGATTTCCTGTGAACGCGCGCACACAGGCGCGCGCGCTCACAGGAACGGAAGGTAAGAGAGTTGATCTCCAGCCTGCCAGCGGCGATCGTTCGCTGGCAGGCTGGAGATGTGTTTTTTTTAACCCCTAACAGGTATATTAGACGCTGTTTTGATAACAGCGTCTAATATACCTGCTACCTGGTCCTCTGGTGGTCCCCTTTGTTTGGATCGACCACCAGAGGACACAGGTAGCTCAGTAAAGTAGCACCAAGCACCACTACACTACACTACACCCCCCCCCCCCCCCGTCATTTATTAACCCCTTATTAGCCCCTGATCACCCCTGATCACCCCATATAGACTCCCTGATCACCCCCCTGTCATTGATCACCCCCCTGTCATTGATCACCCCCCTGTAAAGCTCCATTCAGACGTCCGCATGATTTTTACGGATCCACTGATAGATGAATCGGATCCGCAAAACGCATCCGGACGTCTGAATGAAGCCTTACAGGGGCGTGATCAATGACTGTGGTGATCACCCCATATAGACTCCCTGATCACCCCCCTGTCATTGATTACCCCCCTGTCATTGATTACCCCCCTGTAAAGCTCCATTCAGACGTCCGCATGATTTTTACGGATGCACTGATAGATGGATCGGATCCGCAAAACGCATCCGGACGTCTGAATGAAGCCTTACAGGGGCATGATCAATGATTGTGGTGATCACCCCATATAGACTCCCTGATCACCCCCCTGTCATTGATTACACCCCTGTCATTGATCACCCCCCTGTAAAGCTCCATTCAGATGTCTGCATGATTTTTACGGATGCACTGATAGATGGATCGGATCCGCAAAACGCATACGGACGTCTGAATGAAGCCTTACAGGGGCATGATCAATGACTGTGGTGATCACCCCCCTGTCATTGATTACCCCCTGTAAAGCTCCATTCAGATGTCCGCATGATTTTTACGGATGCACTTATGGATGGATCGGATCCGCAAAACGCATCCGGACGTCTGAATGAAGCCTTACAGGGGCATGATCAATGACTGTGGTGATCACCCCCCTGTCATTGATTACCCCCCTGTAAAGCTCCATTCAGATGTCCGCATGATTTTTACGGATGCACTGATAGATGGATCGGATCCGCAAAACGCATCCGGACGTCTGAATGAAGCCTTACAGGGGCGTGATCAATGACTGTGGTTATCACCCCATATAGACTCCCTGATCACCCCCCTGTCATTGATCACACCCCTGTCATTGATCACCCCCCTGTAAAGCTCCATTCAGATGTCCGCATGATTTTTACGGATCCACTGATAGATGGATCGGATCCGCAAAACGCATCCGGACGTCTGAATGAAGCCTTACAGGGGCGTGATCAATGACTGTGGTGATCACCCCATATAGACTCCCTGATCACCCCCCTGTCATTGATTACCCCCCTGTCATTGATTACCCCCCTGTAAAGCTCCATTCAGACGTCCGCATGATTTTTACGGATGCACTGATAGATGGATCGGATCCGCAAAACGCATCCGGACGTCTGAATGAAGCCTTACAGGGGCATGATGCACCACTACACTACACTACACCCCCCCCCCCCCCGTCATTTATTAACCCCTTATTAGCCCCTGATCACCCCTGATCACCCCATATAGACTCCCTGATCACCCCCCTGTCATTGATCACCCCCCTGTCATTGATCACCCCCCTGTAAAGCTCCATTCAGACGTCCGCATGATTTTTACGGATCCACTGATAGATGAATCGGATCCGCAAAACGCATCCGGACGTCTGAATGAAGCCTTACAGGGGCGTGATCAATGACTGTGGTGATCACCCCCCTGTCATTGATTACCCCCTGTAAAGCTCCATTCAGATGTCCGCATGATTTTTACGGATGCACTTATGGATGGATCGGATCCGCAAAACGCATCCGGACGTCTGAATGAAGCCTTACAGGGGCATGATCAATGACTGTGGTGATCACCCCCCTGTCATTGATTACCCCCCTGTAAAGCTCCATTCAGATGTCCGCATGATTTTTACGGATGCACTGATAGATGGATCGGATCCGCAAAACGCATCCGGACGTCTGAATGAAGCCTTACAGGGGCGTGATCAATGACTGTGGTTATCACCCCATATAGACTCCCTGATCACCCCCCTGTCATTGATTACACCCCTGTCATTGATCACCCCCCTGTAAAGCTCCATTCAGATGTCCGCATGATTTTTACGGATCCACTGATAGATGGATCGGATCCGCAAAACGCATCCGGACGTCTGAATGAAGCCTTACAGGGGCGTGATCAATGACTGTGGTGATCACCCCATATAGACTCCCTGATCACCCCCCTGTCATTGATTACCCCCCTGTCATTGATTACCCCCCTGTAAAGCTCCATTCAGACGTCCGCATGATTTTTACGGATCCACTGATAGATGGATCGGATCCGCAAAACGCATCCGGACGTCTGAATGAAGCCTTACAGGGGCATGATCAATGACTGTGGTGATCACCCCATATAGACTCCCTGATCACCCCCCTGTCATTGATCAACCCCCCTGTCATTGATCAACCCCCCTGTCATTGATCAACCCCCCTGTCATTGATCAACCCCCCTGTCATTGATCACCCCCCTGTCATTGATCACCCCCCTGTAAGGCTCCATTCAGACATTTTTTTGGCCCAAGTTAGCGGAATTATTATTTTTTTTTTCTTACAAAGTCTCATATTCCACTAACTTGTGTCAAAAAATAAAATCTCACATGAACTCACCATACCCCTCACGGAAACCAAATGCGTAAAAATTTTTAGACATTTATATTCCAGACTTCTTCTCACGCTTTAGGGCCCCTAGAATGCCAGGGCAGTATAAATACCCCACATGTGACCCCATTTCGGAAAGAAGACACCCCCAGGTATTCCGTGAGGGGCATATTGAGTCCATGAAAGATTGAAATTTTTGTCCCAAGTTAGCGGAACGGGAGACTTTGTGAGAAAAAAATTAAAAATATCAATTTCCGCTAACTTGTGCCAAAAAAAAAAAATTTCTATGAACTCGCCATGCCCCTCATTGAATACCTTGGGGTGTCTTCTTTCCAAAATGGGGTCACATGTGGGGTATTTATACTGCCCTGGCATTCTAGGGGCCCCAAAGCGTGAGAAGAAGTCTGGTATCCAAATGTCTAAAAATGCCCTCCTAAAAGGAATTTGGGCACCTTTGCGCATCTAGGCTGCAATAAAGTGTCACACATCTGGTATCGCCGTACTCAGGAGAAGTTGGGGAATGTGTTTTGGGGTGTCATTTTACATATACCCATGCTGGGTGAGAGAAATATCTTGGTCAAATGCCAACTTTGTATAAAAAAATGGGAAAAGTTGTCTTTTGCCAAGATATTTCTCTCACCCAGCAAGGGTATATGTAAAATGACACACCAAAACACATTCCCCAACTTCTCCTGAATACGGCGATACCACATGTGTGACACTTTTTTGCAGCCTAGGTGGGCAAAGGGGCCCATATTCCAAAGAGCACCTTTAGGATTTCACAGGTCATTTACCTACTTACCACACATTAGGGCCCCTGGAAAATGCCAGGGCAGTATAACTACCCCACAAGTGACCCCATTTTGGAAAGAAGACACCCCAAGGTATTCCGTGAGGGGCATGGCAAGTTCCTAGAATTTTTTATTTTTTGTCACAAGTTAGTGGAAAATGCAGATTTTTTTTTTTTTTTTTCATACAAAGTCTCATATTCCACTAACTTGTGACAAAAAATAAAAACTTCCATGAACTCACTATGCCCATCAGCGAATACCTTGGGGTCTCTTCTTTCCAAAATGGGGTCACTTGTGGGGTAGTTATACTGCCCTGGCATTCTAGGGGCCCAAATGTGTGGTAAGGAGTTTGAAATCAAATTCTGTAAAAAATGACCTGTGAAATCCGAAAGGTGCTCTTTGGAATATGGGCCCCTTTGCCCACCTAGGCTGCAAAAAAGTGTCACACATCTGGTATTGCCGTACTCAGGAGAAGGTGGGGAATGTGTTTTGGGGTGTCATTTTACATATACCCATGCTGGGTGAGAGAAATATCTTGGCAAAAGACAACTTTTCCCATTTTTTTATACAAAGTTGGCATTTGACCAAGATATTTATCTCACCCAGCATGGGTATATGTAAAATGACACCCCAAAACACATTCCTCAACTTCTCCTGAGTACGGAGATACCACATGTGTGACACTTTTTTGCAGCCTAGGTGGGCAAAGGGGCCCACATTCCAAAGAGCACCTTTCGGATTTCACTGGTCATTTTTTACAGAATTTGATTTCAAACTCCTTACCACACATTTGGGCCCCTAGAATGCCAGGGCAGTATAACTACCCCACAAGTGACCCCATTTTGGAAAGAAGAGACCCCAAGGTATTTCGTGATGGGCATAGTGAGTTCATAGAAGTTTTTATTTTTTGTCACAAGTTAGTGGAATATGAGACTTTGTAGGAAAAAAAAAAAAAAAAAAAAAAATCATAATTTTCCGCTAACTTGTGACAAAAAATAAAAAGTTCTATGAACTCACTATGCCCATCAGCGAATACCTTAGGGTGTGTACTTTCCGAAATGGGGTCATTTGTGGGGTGTTTATACTGTCTGGGCATTGTAGAACCTCAGGAAACATGACAGGTGCTCAGAAAGTCAGAGCTGCTTCAAAAAGCGGAAATTCACATTTTTGTACCATAGTTTGTAAACGCTATAACTTTTACCCAAACCATTTTTTTTTACCCAAACATTTTTTTTTTATCAAAGACATGTAGAACTATAAATTTAGAGCAAAATTTCTATATGGATCTCGTTTTTTTTGCAAAATTTTACAACTGAAAGTGAAAAATGTCATTTTTTTGCAAAAAAATCGTTAAATTTCGATTAATAACAAAAAAAGTAAAAATGTCAGCAGCAATGAAATACCACCAAATGAAAGCTCTATTAGTGAGAAGAAAAGGAGGTAAAATTCATTTGGGTGGTAAGTTGCATGACCGAGCAATAAACGGTGAAAGTAGTGTAGTGCCGATTTGTAAAAAAGGGCCTGGTCTTTAGGGGGGTATAAACCTGTGGTCCTTAAGTGGTTAAAAGTAAGTGGTTGCCGAGAACCAACATCACAATCATTGCAGACTGGGCCTGGAAAAGAGTCCCGGCCACCTGAGAAGAGTCCTGGTTATTCATGAATTCCTGCTCTCCTGCCCACCTGCTGATGACTGACCGTCTTCTACCTAGTTTTCTCCCTTTCTCTCTAGGAGAGAACTGCCAATCATCAGCAGATGGACGGGGAGTGCAGGAGATTATGAATAACCAGGACTCCTCTCAGGTAGATTTGACTCTTTTCCAGGCTCAGTCTGCAATGATTATGATGCTGGTTCTCAGCAACCACTTACTTTTAGCTCATGAGGGGCACACTGCTGAAATCAGCATTTCTGTCACTAATTTATGCTGCCCTCAGTGAGATTAGCATAAAGTTGATGACAGGTTCCCTTTAACTGAGATTTTACAACGTATTCATCTCAACTGAAAAAAATCTTGCCTGCACTAATGTGAAGGGTGAAACTGAGATCTGGACTGCAGCAGATAGGCTAGATCTGGTTCAAAGGCTGTGGTTTTGATGCGCAAAATATCACGCAAGTGAGAGTCACTTAGTCTTGTCCCAGCTGCAGCTGATCTGGAGCATTGTCGGGGTCAACAGAGAATGGAGAGGAGAAAAGGGTGATCTCCTTTTCAATAGCTGCAAAATCTTGAAAGCGCCGTCTTAACTCCCCAGCAAGAGATACGATGTCTGCTGCATACCTGCTAGTTTGCACACTGATATCATCCTGTGGAAAACTGTACATTATTTCCGGCAACGCTGAAAAATGAATGGTATTGGGCGGTGTTTGTGACAAATGCTTTTGGAAAAGTTGCAGCTTTGCTCCAAAGGCTTTGAGGTGTGAATAAAGCTGGTTCACCGCTGCATCTTTGCCCTGAAGACTCGTGTTCAGTACATTCAGATGCTTTGTTATGTCGACTAGAAACCCTAAAACAGCCAGCCAAATAGGATCAGATAGTTCTCGCATCGGTTGTCCCTTTGTTTCCAAAAATTCTCCAATTTCTGAGAGAGTAGAAACGTTGCAGTGCAGACCCTCGACTGAGCCATCTTACACATCGTTATGATATAAAACATCTTCGTATTAAGCCTGGATATCCAGTAGAAACTGTTTAAACTGGCGGTGGCACAGGGCTCTAGAGCGAATAAAATTAATGGTCTTTAGCACCGGTTTCATAACATGGTCATATTTCAGATGTTTAGCACAGAGAACTTGTTGATGAATTATACAATGCAGTTTAATAGCTTTGCCTCCTTCTTCGATCACCTTGTTACAGATTAGGGTTGATAATCCACTTCGTTCACCAGCCATGGCAGGTGCCCCATCAGTAATTATCCCAGTAACTTTGTTCATCTATGGCAGAACTAACAGAAACAAATAAATCTGTTCCTCTTGTTTGGTCCTTAAGGCTCTGGAGGTCAAGTAGCTCTTCAGTCACATTCATTTCATCGTCCACCCCTCTCAGAAAAATCAGCAACTGAGCTGTGTCGGAGAGGTCCGTGCTTTCATCACAGGCTATTGAAAAGAAGGCAAAATCAACTCCTTTTGACGTTAACTGTCTCTTAATATCTAATTCGGATTATGCCCCCTTTTCTGCTTTAGTTCACAGCCCAGCCTGCAAGTGTGTGTTTTTTTCCTCAATAGACTCAAATAGGCTCAATAGCCCTTATGGTCGCCCTGGCCTTGTGGCTGTAAGTGTGGAGGCGCAGGGAGAAGGAAAGGCGACGTTAATTGGTGATGACTTTGATCATGATGTTTGGACCTGGAACTCAGCGCTAGAACGCAGCCAGAAACGTTTTAATAAAATTTTTCTTCTACATTTGTGACCTTCACACTGAATAAATGTCCTCTGGGGGTAATGTGATCCGTGAAGGTAGGAGACCTCAACAAACTGCTACTTAACCGATCACAATTATATTTTATGTGCAGTATGACATTTTTGCCGATATACTGGCCTTACAAGAGAAGAAAAGCCGAGATCTCGAGATGTCCGAGATCTCGTGACGTCAGAGATCTCGTGACATCTGAGATTTGGGCTTTCCTTCTCCCTAAGCCCAAATCCTGCGAGATCTCGGACGTTGTGAGATTTCGGCTTTCCTTCTCTGTGAAGGCAAAGACCAACTCTCGCGTGATCTCGGACGTCGCCGCGAGATTTGGCCTTTGCTGATGCAGCCTCTTCCTGTGAAGCTGTGGGCTCCTGGTGAGTAGCTGGCGGTGACTGGTGAGAGGGGCCGGAATACCCATGATTTAATCAAACCTCTGGGGGGCCGTTTTACTCCGGACCGCGGGCCGGAATTGGCCCGCGGGCCGGACTTTGGACATGCCTGGTGTAGATAATAGAATAACAAGAATGACAAGAAGCATCCAATGATCTGCTCCAGGGAAATCAAAGAAGATCTTCAATTATCTGTGAGTACTGTAACAATCAGAAGATGCCTACCTGAAGCCAAACTATTAGCAACAAACCCTCGTAGAGTACCATTGCTCAGAAAAGACGTGTTGAAAAGGTTACAGTTTGCGAAAGAACACATTGACTGGCCTACAGAGAAGTGATGCAATATTCTATGGACAAATGAGGGCAAGATTGTTCTTATTGAGTCTAAAGGCCACAGCAGTTTGTGAGACTACCCATAAACACTGAATTCAAGCCAAAGTACACTGTAAAGACTGTAAGACATGGAGGTGCAAGCATAATGGTTTGGGGATGTTTCTCATACTCTGGAGTCAGGCCCATTTATTACATACCAGGAACCATGAACCAGTTTGTATATATCAAAATACTGGAAGGTCATGTTGCCTTATGCTGAAGAGGAAATGCCCTTGAAATGGGTGTTTCAGCAGGACAACGGCCCCAAACACACCAGTAAGTGGGTAACACCCTGGTTCCAGACCAACAAGATTGATGTTATGAAATGGCCAGCCCAATCCCCAGATATCAATCTGATTGAGAATTTGTGGAATGACATGAAAATGATGTTTTTTAATGCCAAACCCAAGAATGCAGAACTGTGGAATGTAGTCCAGTCAGTCTGGGTTGGAATATCTGTTCACAGGTGTTAGATGTTAGTTGACGCCAAGCCTCACAGATATAAAGTAGTTATCAGAAATAAAGGTTATACAACTAAATATTAGTTCAGTGATTAACAGAAAAGCTAAATCTTGAAACAAATTTCAGTTTATAGTGGAAATATCCCAGTTTGTAACCGAAAATGCAAACACTGCTATTTTTTTAAACAGCCTATTATTCCCTTTTATTCATTTTCAGTTAAAAAAAAAAAAGCATCCCCTAACTTTCTCCAGCATTGCTCCAGGAGTGCCAAACGCCTATAACTCTGCCCTTTACCTCTCCAAACAGACATATTTCACCACCCTAATTTCATTGTCCAACAACTGAAAAAATACTCTTTGACACTTTTCACTCTCTCCTCAGTCCTAAAGTGCAGGCGCCTATCACAGACCTCTGTCTGAAGATCTGGATGCCTACTTCACAGAGAAAATAGAAAACATCTGGCATAAAATATGCTCCCAGCCACTAAGTGTCATCGATCCCCTTCCCCCCATCATCTCCTCTGGCTCACTGTCCACACTTGACCCAGTCACAGAAGTCTCCAGGCTCCTCTCTTCTTCTGGTCCTACCTCATGCACTTTTGATCCCTTTCCCTCACACCTACTCCAGTCTCTCTCCACCACTCTCCTAAAAAAATCTTCAACCTCTCTCTCTCTTCTGGCATCTTCCCCTCCTCTTTCAAACACTCTATCATTACTCCATTATTAAAAAAAACTTTCTCTTGACCTGTCCTGCACAACCAACTACAGACCAGTCTCCAACTTCCTATTCATCTCTAAACTCTTGGAGCATCTGGTCTGCTCTCGCCTCATCCACTATCTCTCTGCTCACTCTTTCATTGATTCATTACAATCCGGATTCCACACCCTACATTCTACAGAAACTGCCCTCAGCTACCGCACCAAAAATATGAGAACACACATATAATATAACATGATCCTTTATTGTTAAAAAGACATACAAAACACAAAATCTGACATAATGCATAATTTTGTAGCAATGCAGGAAAATGACATAGTGAAAAAGGGTCCCGCCCCAGAAGCCACAAGAAGGTCAGCATATATGAGTCTCAATGGAGTGTGCAAGCTCTATAGCAAAAGACACAAACAATGTCTGTTAATGCTAACTACATGAGAACACCCATTATGCTACAAACATACTTGCACAGGCCTATATACTCATGCTGATAAACATGTGCCAAGGATCCCAAACTAGAGACACCAAAGAAAATGGTATGACACACTCTAAGCAAAGAGAAACAATGAAAAGGTGATAGCCAGTATACACAAGTAGCGTTCAAACAGAGACTTATATAGACCAAGGGCCTCAGGAGGACACCAACACCGACGCGCGTTTCGCCCCCAAGAGGAAGCGAGGCAAAATGCGCGTCGGGGTTGGTGTCCTCCTGAGGCCCTTGGTCTATATAAGTCTCTGTTTGAACGCTACTTGTGTATACTGGCTATCGCCTTTTCATTGTTTCTCTTTGCTTAGAGTGTGTCATACCATTTTCTTTGGTGTCTCTAGTTTGGGATCCTTGGCACATGTTTATCAGCATGAGTATATAGGCCTGTGCAAGTATGTTTGTAGCATAATGGGTCTTCTTATTTAGTTAGCATTAACAGACATTGTTTGTGTCTTTTGCTATAGAGCTTGCACACTCCATTGAGACTCATATTTGCAGACCTTCTTGTGGCTTCTGGGGGGGACCGTTTTTTACTATGTCACTTTCCTGCATTGCTGCTAAATTATGCATTATGTCAGATTTTGTGTTTTGTATGTCTTTTAAACAGTAAAGAATCATGTTATATTATATGTGTGTTTTCATATTTTTGGTGCGCTATTTGATATATGCACACATATTCAGCTATTTGTTTTTAGAAACTGCCCTCACCAAAGTGACAAATGACCTCCTGACAGCAAAATACAACAGTGACTACTCTCTGCTCATTCTCCTTGACCACTTGGTAGCTTTTGACACTGTAGACCACCATCTCCTACTCACCATGCTCCAATCTATCAGCCTAAAGGTCACTGCCCTCTTCTGGTTTTCTTCATATCTCTCTGACCACTCTTTTAGTGTATCATTTGCTGGCTCCACTTCGTCTCCTCTGCTTCTTGCTGTTGGGTTTCCTCGGGGTTCAGTCCATGGTCCTTTCCTCTTCTCTCTCTACACAACCCCAATAGGACAGACCATCGGCAGATTTGATTTCCAGTACTATCTCTATGCTGAAGACACACAACTATACACTTCATCCCCTGACATAACCCCTGCTGAATCACAGAACACCAGTGACTGTCTGTCCGCTGTCTCTAACATCATGTCCTCTCTCTATCTGAAACCAAATCTTTCACAAACTGAACGTCTTGTGCTCTATCCATCTAATAACTTACCTAAAACTGATATCTCCCTCTCAGTGTGTGGCACTATGATAATGCTTAGACAGCACGCCCGCTGTCTCGGTGTTACGTTTGACACTGATCTTTCCTTCACCCACTATATTTAATCTCTCACCTGCTTATGTTGCCTGCACCTCAAAAATATCTGTAGAATCCACCCTTTTTTCATCTTGGAAACAATAAAAATTCTCATTGTTGCATTACTGATGCATTTCTGCCTCAATTAATGTAACTCACTATTGATTGGCCTCCCCTCACCAGACTTTCTCCTCTTCAATCTATCCTTAATGCAGCAGCCAGGGTCACCTATCTGTCTAACCACCACTCCGATGCCTCCACTCTGTGCCAGTCATTGCACTGGTTGCCCATAAAGTATAGAATCAAATTTAAACTGCTTGTCCTCACCCACAAAGCTCTCCACAGCGCTGCACCCCCCTACATCTCTTCCCTCATCTCTGTCTACCACCCTACCCGTGCTCTACGCTCTGAAAACGATTTACGACTGACATCTACCATAATCCAAACCTCTTACTCCTGGCTTCAAGACTTCTCCCAAGCTGCACCAATTCTCTGGAACGCCCTACACCAAGAAATTAGGTTGAATGACAATATACACAGTTTTAGGCGCTCCCTAAAAACACCTCTTATTAGGGTGGCGTATCACATCCCTTGATCTAACTCCTCTCCATATATAGCCCATTTATCATAGTTTTCTGAACCTGATCCTCCACCAAATTCTCCACCGCACCCATGCACACAGAAGCACTACAGATATCGGCTGGTGACTGGCTCATCCAGCTCCCCTATTTTCCCAAGATGGCTGGACCATTGTACAAAACAAGCACTTTTACCTTTTATGTCACCCCTACCTCCTCATAGATTGTAAGCTCTTGCGAGCAGCGCCCTCATTCCTCTTGTTCTAATTATTGACTAACCTGTTGCTATGCATGTAACGCATCTCCTGGCACCCCGACCGGGTACCTCCGTCGATGGATGCTCCTAGCGCTTCCAGAGGACTCCAAGCACTCCACTTGACACCATAACCGCCACAGACCCCACGAACCGCCGAAGCTTGGTTGAGGTCTCGCCGTCTCCTACCCACCCTTGACCTACGACAAGGCTCCAGGCTCCAGTGGGTTAACCTCTCCTAAATCCAGAGAGCAGGAACAGCTCTTACAAGAGGTAGTAGTTATAGCCAGGGGAGTATAGCAAATCTTCAGCTTATAGCAATCCCCAGTGTCGATCAGTTACCCAAACACCAGCCTCAACATGATGAAGGGTAAAACAGGAACTCTTTATTGAACACACAGCATTGACTTATATACACATGACATACTGAGGACATGACATAGCAGCCAATCCTGTACAGTTTAAACACAAAACTAACCCTATTCAACAAACACAATGGCATTGTCTGTGACGCAATTAACAAACACACTGGCATTGTCTTTGACGCAATCAACAATTAACATGCAAACAGATATCTTCACCCCCTTCATAATGAATGAATAGGGGACGAGGAGACACATGTGATGGGATTATCTCCTGAGTGTATCATAGGAGTCGGCTGCTATTATAATCAACCTTCTTAATCCCATCACTAACACAATCAGTGGGAGTCTCAGTGCAGAGGTAACCCTTTTTGTGTTGCTGAATCCACACCATGCCTTTTTAATGGGCCATAGGAAATATGTGGCATATAAATTACACACATAAATCAGGGTTCATAGTTCCTAGTAACCCCAAAAGGTCTGAGGGGGTCTCCATTGTTCTCGGTCCATAGTCTGTAGGGAGGAGGCTAGCCCTCAGGCTCCTCCAGCAGCCCCAGTGACGGTTCAGTCCGTCACAATGCATGACTGTTTGTACATGAACCCCTGAATTGTAAAGCGCTGCAGAAAATGTTGGCGCTATATAAATAAAGATTTGTATTATTATTATTAACTGGTCGTGCCAGCTCCCAATCATTTGCACACAACAGGACACTCTGTTAGTGTCCTCAGCTGCCTAGCCGAGACCGCCCGCTTACAGCGCTCACAGATACAAATGTCTCAAGTTTGTATTACGATCTTTTGTGCTTTTAACTGTACCAATTATCATTTTATGTATTCTATTAGCTTTGCAATATGTTATTCACATGAATTTTTTTAATTTGGTGCAATATATGCCATGCCCACTTTTCATTTGAAATGTGTTTTCCAGGGCTTTTTCAGTACAGTGGTCCCTCAAGATACAATGGCCTCAGGATCAGAGGCGGCTCTAGACTTTGTGAGGCCTTAGGCGAAACTAGAACATGAGGCCCCCACGAAGATTGTTCGGATTCTCGTGATCTCCCGTACGGCGCCCCGGCTCAGTCCTCAAGAAATAAGCTGTGTCAACCACCACATGGAGCGGTGGTGTGGTCACTTCCCCTCCATGTATCTCTATGGAAGACTCGGAGATACAGAAGTGCTGTATCTGCAGCTCTCCCATAGATATATGGAGGGGGAGTGTTGACCACCGCTCCGGGCACAAGGAGATCCGGAGTACCATACAGGAGATTGTGGGGGATCCCATTGGCCGGACCCCCCCCCCCCCCCCCCGATCAGACACTTATCTCCTATCCTTTGGATAGGGTATTTTTTTTCCTATCCCGGAGAACCCCTTTAATATGCAGTGACATCACAGTAAAGGGTTAATATGCACAGTGACATCACAGTACAGGGTATAGTGATGTCACAGTCAGGGTTAAGCAGCTGCATGCTTGCAGCACATAGTACAGGGTGATCTTGTACCTTGGGCTTATATTCACTGGTCGGGCACCACTGTCTCTCTGATCTGCTAGGCTGCTGCGCGGGCATGAGTTCAGTCACTTCAGAGCGCAAACCCCGTCCTGCAGCGCTTAATCCCGCGAGACCCGTGACCTCTCCCGGCGTGTCTTGAAGGATCACGCTCCAAAGTGACTGAATTCATGACCGCGCAGCAGCCTAGCAGATTAGCGGAACAAGTACAATGGGGGTGGGGAATAGCATTCAGGGCACTTGCGCGGTGTCGGGTGGGAGCCAGAGCAAGGCCCCCACCAGCGCGAAGCCTTAGGCAGTGGCCTAAGTGGCCTAATGGAAGAGCCGCCTCTGTTCAGGATACTATATTTTCAACATACAATGGTCTTTTCTGACCCATCATAAGTTGAAACTAGACTCAACATACAATGTCTCGGACTCAGATCCATCCAATCAAGGTCACTTCTCTGATAAATAGACGTATTAGTTGCCAGTTAGCAGCTATTCCTGACTGTTATATGTAAGGACTTGTTTTATATGTCTTAGTTATCTGCTTATATGTCTTAAATCTTAATTTTCTCTTATCTTGGATAACATTTTGGGGCTGTGGAACCAATTAATCAACTTACAATGGTTTCAACATACAATGGTCGTCCTGGAACCCAGTGGCGTAGGGATCGCCATAGCAACCATAGCAGTGGCTATGGGGCCCTACGCCACTGGGGGCCCGTCCGACCGCATTCAGTTTTTTTTTTTTTTTTTTTTTTTTTTATTAACACACACAGACAGCCAGGAGGTGGCATAACTACCGGGGAAGCAGCCGCTTCAGGGCCCGACAGTTTATTTTCAAGTTAGTTAAATATCAATGTCTTACTGTTCAGGGCCCCTTCACAGCAGAAGTCTTAATGTTCAGGCCCCCTCGGTAATGTGCTCTAATCTTACTGTATTCTAAAGTCTGCTGATGTGTCTGGGATTTGAACCCACAACCTCCAATGTCTGAGTGTATCAGAGGCAAAGCATTTACCCTCACAACCATAAGGGAGGCATTGCAACTGATTGAAAAAATTTGACACTTCTACTGTTATAGCTGGCTAAGTGTACATCTATACACATGACAGCTGCCCCAACACACCCAGCACTGCTATATCTCTATATGACAGCTATCCCAGCACACTCAGCTCTGCTATATCTCTATATATGAGCAGGAAGAGGCTGCATCGCATCGCTGACATGGAGGTAAGTAGAAGTGTTTTTTTTATTTTTTTTAATACTCGACTGTTACTGAGATGGGGGGAGCGGGGGGCACTTGATACTGGCACATGGGGGGAGGGGGGTTGGCACCTGACCTGATACTGGCACCTGGGGGGGGGGGGTTGGCACCTGATACTGGCACATGGGGGGGGAGAGAGGCACCTGATACTGTGGATGGCACTGTTTAGGGGAGGGGGATCTGTGGATGGCACTATTTAGGGGAGGGGGGATCTGTTGATGGCACTATTTAGGGGAGGGGGATCTGTGGATGGCACTATTTAGGGGAAGGGGATCTGTGGATGGCACTATTTAGGGGAGGGGGATCTGTGGATGGCACTATTTAGGGGAGGGGGGTCTGTGGATGGCACTATTTAGGGGAGGGGGGTCTGTGGATGGCACTATTTAGGGGAGGGGGATCTGTGGATGGCACTATTTAGGGGAGGGGGATCTGTGGATGGCACTATTTAGGGGAGAGGGATCTGTGGATGGCACTATTTAGGGGAGGGGGATCTGTGGATGGCACTATTTAGGGGAGGGGGATCTGTGGATGGCACTATTTAGGGGAGGGGGATCTGTGGATGGCACTATTTAGGGGAGGGGGATCTGTGGATGGCACTATTTAGGGGAGGGGAATCTGTGGATGGCACTATTTAGGGGAGGGGGATCTGTGGATGGCACTATTTAGGGGAGGGGGATCTGTTGATGGCACTATTTAGGGGAGGGGGATCTGTGGATGGCACTATTTAGGGGAGGGGGATCTGTTGATGGCACTATTTAGGGGAGGGGGATCTGTGGATGGCACAGAGGGGGGGGGGGCTATAAATTTTTTTTGCTATGGGGCCCATGCATTTCTAGCTACGCCCCTGCTGGAACCAATTAATATTGTAACTTGAGGGACCACTGTATAAATATAGCCATGCATATGCCTATGTCTTGTACCCAATGCTTGTATAAAGAAGGGGTTTGTGTCCCTGAAACGAGTCACAATTTTGGAATTAAAGTTGAAATCATCTTGAATAACGTTGGAGTTTGGCGCTGGCCTTTCTTTTATCCACAGGTTTGAGACACTATCAGTGCCTCCGATTTCTTCTTCACAATCCTTTGACAACCTGCTTTTCCGCCGGCGAGGATCCATGATCTGCTGCCTCCGTGATTTCACCCATTACATGCTTAATCAGTGGTTGTGACTGATCACAACCCAAAAAGTTGAGAGCATTACCTATAGCTACACTCGTGTGAATACACGCGACATTACTGTACTACCCTATGTGGTGCTTGGCGCTGTATTTTTATTAATTTCATCTTTGTGTATAAAAAGACTGCTGTGTATATAAGATGGGACCTGAGGGGCAGAAACAGATAGTGGGGCTGGTACAGCTTATTATGCATGCAACATATTGAACTCCATCTTATTTCTTTTTTCAGGACCTAAAATGGAGGCACTGAGTTATGCATGCACCAATTTTTCACTTGATTTATTCAGGACATTATGTCAAAACAACCCTCAAGGAAATATTTTCTACTCGCCACTAGGTATCTCATCAGCATTGGCCATGATATTCTTAGGTACAAAAGGTAAAACTGCTGAACAAGTGTCCAAGGTAGGTAACATATACCTAGACAGTACCCATTGCTTATGGTGGCTCTTAATCTACAATCAGAAAATGCATATGCAATGTAATATTATTCTATGCAGAATCCAAACATTTCTATAAGGTTGTGATGTTTATGCAACTGCTTATTGCCCTTGGTAGCAAGAATCACCACATGAGTTCTGAGCTGTATATATCTTCATTATTGTTATATCATGTAGTATCATAGGTCAGTTCTCTGAGTCAACTAAAACCATAGTAATTTGCTTCTTATCAGCTAAGGATATCTAATGATCATAGTCTCACCATAACAACCCATGCCAAAAGACCAAAAGAATGCTTAACCACTTGCCGCACACGTAACGCCGATAGCCGTCCGGGCGGCAGCGCTCTCAGGTCTCAGCGACGCCTATTGCATCATCTCGTAAGACCTGAGATTTCCTGTGAACGCGCGCTCACAGGAGCGCGCATTCACAGGATCGCGCAGTTCACAAGTTGATCTACAGCCTGCCAGCGTTGATCATTCGCTGGCAGGCTGTAGATGTTAAAAAAATCGCATCAGAAAGGTATATTAGACGCTGTTTTGCTAACAGCGTCTGATATACCTGCTACCTGGTCCTCTGGTGGCCCCTTTTGCTTGGATCGACCACCAGAGGACACAGGCAGCTCTGTAAGTAGCACCAAGCACCACACTACACTACACTACACACACCCCCTCCTGTCACTTATTAACCCCTTATTAACCCCTGATCACCCCATATAGACTCCCTGATCACCCCCCTGTCATTGATCACCCCCCTGTAAGGCTCCATTCAGACGTCCGTATGTGTTTTGCGGATTCGCGGATCCGCAAAACATGGACACCGGCAATGTGCTTTCCGCATTTTGTGGATTCGCACATTGCCAGAACTATATAGAAAATGCCTTTTCTTGTCCGCAATTGCGGACAAGAATAGAACACGTTCAAAATTTTTGCGGAACGGAAGTGCGGACCCGGAAGTGCAGATCCGCAATTCCGGATCCGAGCGAGACAAAGTCTGTCCCCATAGAAATGAATGGGTCTGCAATTCCGTTCCGCAAAATGCGGAACAGAATTGCGGACCTGTGAATGGGGCCTAAGGGTCCCTTATCACCGCCAGTTAGTTAGCCACTTGTTAGGTAGTTAGCGCCCAGCCTACCGCACGGCAGTCACTGATTAGTCGCTGATTAGCGTCATCGCTGTCGCTAATCAGCACTAGTACTATATAGTATCTGTACGTGATCAAGACTGATCGCAATCAGATCTATATCAGTACATTAGGGTCACCTTAGGCTCTACAAAAAACGCAGTGTTCGCCCGATTAGGTCTGATCTTGTGCGCACACTTGCGTTCAGTCCGCCCCACCGCAGTGACAGAATTTTTTTTTTTCTGATCACTGATAAAACACTGTAAAATCGCTGCGGCGCTATAAAGATCACTTTTGAGCTTTTTGGATCTTTATTAGCGATCGCAGCTTTTTTTTTTTTTGCACATTTTTTGGCAGAGATTTTTTCATCCACATTGATCGATGCGAATTAAGAAATCTGTGCCGTTCATTTTTTCTTTCAGCCCAGAGGCTAAACGAAAAAAATAATAATCTCATTACCCGTATGCTCAATATAAGGCCTCATGCACACGACTGTGACGTTTTTTGCGGTCCGCAAACCGCGGATCCGCAAAAAACGGAAGGCGCCCATGTTGCCTTCCGCAATTTGCGGAACAGAACGGGTGCCGGCAATATAAATGCCTATTCTTGTCTGCAAAGCGCGGGGCCGCGGAACGGAGCCACGGCGGCTGGGATGCGGACCCAAACAACGGTCGTGTGAATGAGGCCTAAGCAGAATAGCAGAAACTCCTAATGCTGGCCATACATGTAATGATTGCGGAGACCCTCAAATACCAGGGCAGTACAAACACCCCACAAATGACCCTATTTTGGAAAGAAGACACCCCAAGGTATTCACTGAGGGGCATATTGAGTCCATGAAAGATTGAACTTTTTGTCACAAGTTAGCAGAAAGGGAGACTTTGTGAGAAAAAAAATAAATAAAAAATTTCCGCTAACTTGTGCCAAGTTTTTTTTTTCTATGAACTCGCCATGCCCCTCACGGAATACCTTGGGGTGTCTTCTTTCCAAAATGGGGTCACATCTGGGGTATTTATACTGCTCTAGCATTTTAGGGGCCCTAAAGCGTGAGAAGAAGTCTGGAATGCAAATGCCTAAAAATGCCCCCCTAAAAGGTACTCGTTGGACTTTCGGCCCCTTTGCGCATCTTGGCTGCAAAAAAGTGTCACTCATGTGGTATCGCCGTACTCAGGAGAAGTAGGGCAATGTGTTTTGGGGTGCATTTTTACATATACCCATGCTGGGTGAGAGAAATATCTCTGTAAATTGACAACTTTGTACAAAAAAATTGAAAAAGTTGTCATTTACAGAGATATTTCTCACACACAGTATGGGTATATGTAAAAATACACCCCAAAACACATTGCTCTACTTCTTCTGAGTACGGCGATACCACATGTGTGACACTTTTTTGCATTTTTACGCATTTGGATTCCAAACTACTTCTCACGCTTTAGGGCCCCTAAAATGCCAGGGTAGTATAAATACCCCACAAGTGACCCCATTTTAGAAAGAAGACACCCCAAGGTATTCCGTGAGGGGTATAGTGAATTCATGTAAAAAAAAAAAATTGTCACAAGTTTGTGGAATATGAGACTTTGTAAGAAAAAAAAAGAATTTTTTTTTCCGCTAACTTGTGCCAAAAAAAAAATCTTCTTTGAACTCACCATGCCCCTCACGGAATACCTTGGGGTGCCTTCTTTCCAAAATGGGGTCACTTGTGGGGTATTTATACTGCCCTGGCATTTTAGGGGCCCTAAAGCGTGAGAAGTAGTTTGGAATCCAAATGCGTAAAAATGCCCTGTGAAAACCTAAAGGTACTCATTGGAATTTTGGCCCCTTTGCGCACCTAGGCTGCAAAAAAGTGTCACACATGTAGTATCGCCGTACTCAGAAGAAGTAGGGCAATGTGTTTTGGGGTGTATTTTTACATATACCCATACTGTGTGTGAGAAATATCTCTGTAATTGACAACTTTTGTAAAAAAAATTATACAAAGTTGTCAATTTACAGAGATATTTCTCTCACCCAGCATGGGTATATGTAAAAATACACCTCAAAACACATTTCCCTACTTCTTCTGAGTACGGCGATACCACATGTGTGACACTTTTTTGCAGCCTAGGTGCGTAAAGGGGCCGAAAGGCCAACGAGTACCTTTAGACTTTACAGGGTTGCTCACAATTTAGCCCCGCCCAAAATGCCAGAACAGTAAACACACCCCACAAATGACCCCATTTCGGAAAGTAGACACCCCAAGGTATTTACTGAGAGGCATAGTGAGTCCGTGGGAGATTTTTTTTTTTCCAGAAGTTAGCAGAAATGGAAACTTATTTTTTTTCCTCAGAAAGTGTCATTTTCCGCTAACTTGTGAAAAAAAATTAAATCATACATGAACTCACCATGCCCCTCCGCGAATACTTTGGGGTGTCTTCTTTCTAAAATGAGGTCATTTGGGGGGTATTTATACTATCCTGGCATTCTAGCACCTCAAGAAACATGACAGGTGCTCAGAAAATCAGAGCTGCTTCAAAATACGGAAATTCAAATTTTTGTACCATAGTTTGTAACCGCTATAACTTTTGCGCAAACCAATAAATATACACTTATTGGATTTTTTTTTATCAAAGACATGTAGCACAATAAATTCTGACACAAACTTGTATAGAAATGTAATTATATTTGAACAATTTTACCAGAAAAAGTTAAAAATACACTTTTTTTGAGAAAATTGCGGTCTATTTTGATTAATATCAGAAAAACTCTATATAAGCTTGGGTCACGTAGCGCTGCACGTCACTCTGCTGATTCAAGCATAGGGAAAGGTTGCTGCTGCGACGTTAGGGCGAGATTAGGCAGATTAACTCCTCCAAAAGACTTAATTCAGTGATCGATCTCCAGCTGTGGATCATTGAAGTGCTGATATTGAATTGCTCACTTTTTTTAGGCTGCCCAGAGCGTTTTTATATAACTTTTTTCTGGGGTGATCGGCGGCCATTTTGTGGCTTGTGGTGCGCCAGCACAAGCTACCACCAAGTGCATTTAACCATCAATAGTGTGGTTATTTTTTGCTATATCCTACATCAGGTGCAGGCTGAGCCTGTGTCACCCAAGTGCATTTAACCATCAACAGTGTGGTTATTTTTGGGCCATATACTACATCAGGTGCAGGCTGAGCCTGTGTCACCCAAGTGCATTTAACCATCAACAGTGTGGTTATTTTTTGCTATATCCTACATCAGGTGCAGGCTGAGCCTGTGTCACCCAAGTGCATTTAACCATCAACAGTGTGGTTATTTTTTGGCCATATACTACATCAGGTGCAGGCTGAGCCTGTGTCACCCAAGTGCATTTAACCATCAACAGTGTGGTTATTTTTTGCTATATCCTACATCAGGTGCAGGCTGAGCCTGTGTCACCCAAGTGCATTTAACCATCAACAGTGTGGTTATTTTTTGGCCATATACTACATCAGGTGCAGGCTGAGCCTGTGTCACCCAAGTGCATTTAACCATCAACAGTGTGGTTATTTTTTGCTATATCCTACATCAGGAGCAGGCTGAGCCTGTGTCACACAAGTGCATTTAACCATCAACAGTGTGGTTATTTTTTGGCCATATACTACATCAGGGGCAAGTTGAGCCTGTCACCCAGCGCCTAAAAAATAGGCCTGACATTTCTATTCCTCCAAATCAGCACAGTTTTAGCTGGTCAAGTTATATTTAGTGACCGTAAAAGCACAGTTTTTGTTCTGGGTTGAAAAACTATTCCCAAATTTGCCATTCTCATAAATAAGTAGTTTCTGCTATATCAGGCCTACTTTAAATCTATCCCAAAAAGGATATCTTAGATTCAAGGTGCTGATAGTGTCATTCTGAAAAACTTAACACACACGCTACCGTGCAGATACAAGTCTAATTCTGTGATTAAAGGTATATCTGTCACACAGCGCGTAAAAAATAGGCCTGACATTTATATTCAACCAAATCTGTACTGTTTTAGCTGGTCAAATTATTTGTAGTGACCGTAAAAGCACAGTTTTTGTTCTGGGTTGAAAAACTATTCCCAAATTTGCCATTCTCATAAATAAGTAGTTTCTGCTATATCAGGCCTACTTTAAATCTATCCCAAAAAGGATATCTTAGATTCAAGGTGCTGATAGTGTCATTCTGAAAAACTTAACACACACGCTACCGTGCAGATGCAAGTCTAATTCTGTGATTAAAGGTATATCTGTCACACAGCGCGTAAAAAATAGGCCTGACATTTATATTCAACCAAATCTGTACTGTTTTAGCTGGTCAAATTATTTGTAGTGACCGTAAAAGCACAGTTTTTGTTCTGGGTTGAAAAACTATTCCCAAATTTGCCATTCTCATAAATAAGTAGTTTATTCTATATCAGGCCTACTTTAAATCTATCCCAAAAAGGATATCTTAGATTCAAGGTGCTGATAGTGTCATTCTGAAAAACTTAACACACACGCTACCGTGCAGATACAAGTCTAATTCTGTGATTAAAGGTATATCTGTCACACAGCGCGTAAAAAATAGGCCTGACATTTATATTCAACCAAATCTGTACTGTTTTAGCTGGTCAAATTATTTGTAGTGACCGTAAAAGCACAGTTTTTGTTCTGGGTTGAAAAACTATTCCCAAATTTGCCATTCTCATAAATAAGTAGTTTATTCTATATCAGGCCTACTTTAAATCTATCCCAAAAAGGATATCTTAGATTCAAGGTGCTGATAGTGTCATTCTGAAAAACTTAACACACACGCTACCGTGCAGATACAAGTCTAATTCTGTGATTAAAGGTATATCTGTCACACAGCGCGTAAAAAATAGGCCTGACATTTATATTCAACCAAATCTGTACTGTTTTAGCTGGTCAAATTATTTGTAGTGACCGTAAAAGCACAGTTTTTGTTCTGGGTTGAAAAACTATTCCCAAATTTGCCATTCTCATAAATAAGTATTTTCTGCTACAGGGAGTGCAGAATTATTAGGCAAGTTGTATTTTTGAGGATTCATTTTATTATTGAACAACAACCATGTTCTCAATGAACCCAAAAAACTCATTAATATCAAAGCTGAATATTTTTGGAAGTAGTTTTTAGTTTGTTTTTAGTTTTAGCTATTTTAGGGGGATATCTGTGTGTGCAGGTGACTATTACTGTGCATAATTATTAGGCAACTTAACAAAAAACAAATATATACCCATTTCAATTATTTATTTTTACCAGTGAAACCAATATAACATCTCAACATTCACAAATATACATTTCTGACATTCAAAAACAAAACAAAAACAAATCAGTGACCAATATAGCCACCTTTCTTTGCAAGGACACTCAAAAGCCTGCCATCCATGGATTCTGTCAGTGTTTTGATCTGTTCACCATCAACATTGCGTGCAGCAGCAACCACAGCCTCCCAGACACTGTTCAGAGAGGTGTACTGTTTTCCCTCCTTGTAAATCTCACATTTGATGATGGACCACAGGTTCTCAATGGTTCTCAATGGGGTTCAGATCAGGTGAACAAGGAGGCCATGTCATTCTTTTATACCCTTTCTTGCCAGCCACGCTGTGGAGTACTTGGACGCTTGTGATGGAGCATTGTCCTGCATGAAAATCATGTTTTTCTTGAAGGATGCAGACTTCTTCCTGTACCACTGCTTGAAGAAGGTGTCTTCCAGAAACTGGCATTAGGACTGGGAGTTGAGCTTGACTCCATCCTCAACCCGAAAAGGCCCCACAAGCTCATCTTTGATGATACCAGCCCAAACCAGTACTCCACCTCCACCTTGCTGGCGTTTGAGTCGGACTGGAGCTCTCTGCCCTTTACCAATCCAGCCACGGGCCCATCCATCTGGCCCATCAAGACTCACTCTCATTTCATCAGTCCATAAAACCTTAGAAAAATCAGTCTTGAGATATTTCTTGGCCCAGTCTTGACGTTTCAGCTTGTGTGTCTTGTTCAGTGGTGGTCGTCTTTCAGCCTTTCTTACCTTGGCCATGTCTCTGAGTATTGCACACCTTGTGCTTTTGGGCACTCCAGTGATGTTGCAGCTCTGAAATATGGCCAAACTGGTGGCAAGTGGCATCTTGGCAGCTGCACGCTTGACTTTTCTCAGTTCATGGGCAGTTATTTTGCGCCTTGGTTTTTCCACACGCTTCTTGCAACCCTGTTGACTATTATGAATGAAAGGCTTGATTGTTCGATGATCACGCTTCAGAAGCTTTGCAATTTTAAGAGTGCTGCATCCCTCTGCAAGATATCTCACTATTTTTGACTTTTCTGAGCCTTTCAAGTCCTTCTTTTGACCCATTTTGCCAAAGGAAAGGAAGTTGCCTAATAATTATGCACACCTAATATAGGGTGTTGATGTCATTAGACCACACCCCTTCTCATTACAGAGATGCACATCACCTAATATGCTTAATTGGTAGTAGGCTTTCGAGCCTATACAGCTTGGAGTAAGACAACATGCATAAGGAGGATGATGTGGTCAAAATACTCATTTGCCTAATAATTCTGCACGCAGTGTATATCAGGCCTACTTTAAATCTATCCCAAAAAGGATATCTTAGATTCAAGGTGCTGATAGTGTCATTCTGAAAAACTTAACACACACGCTACCGTGCAGATACAAGTCTAATTCTGTGATTAAAGGTATATCTGTCAGCGCGTAAAAAATAGGCCTCACATTTATATTCAACCAAATCTGTCATTACTTGTGTGCCTGTATTAGTGTAATACGGTACCTAAATAGATAGCCAGACAGTGTTAGGTGTCTGTAAAAAAAGGCCTGAATTTTAATTCAATACATTGGCCCGAATAATATTTTTCTTATTGTGGTGAACGGTAACAATGAGGAAAACAACTAGTAAGGGACGCGGACGTGGACATGGTCGTGGTGGTGTCAGTGGACCCTCTGGTGCTGGGAGAGGACGTGGCCGTTCTGCCACAGCCACACGTCCTAGTGTACCAACTACCTCAGGTCCCAGTAGCCGCCAGAATTTACAGGGATATTTGGTGGGGCCCAATGCCGTTCTAAGGATGGTAAGGCCTGAGCAGGTACAGGCATTAGTCAATTGGGTGGCCGGCAGTGCATCCAGCACGTTCACATTATCTCCCACCCAGTCTTCTGCAGAAAGCGCAGAGATGGCGCATGAAAACCAAGCCCATCAGTCTGTCACATCACCCCCATGCATATCAGGGAAACTGTCTGAGCCTCAAGTTATGCAGCAGTCTCTTATGCTGTTTGAAGACTCTGCTGCCAGGGTTTCCCAAGGGCATCCACCTAGCCCTTCCCCAGGGGTGGAAGAGATAGAATGCACTAACGCACAACCACTTATGTTTCCTGATGATGAGGACATGGGAATACCACCTCAGCACGTCTCTGATGATGATGAAACACAGGTGCCAACTGCTGCGTCTTTCTGCAGTGTGCAGACTGAACAGGAGGTCAGGGATCAAGACTGGGTGGAAGACGATGCAGGGGACGATGAGGTCCTAGACCCCACATGGAATGAAGGTCGTGCCACTGACTTTCACAGTTCGGAGGAAGAGGCAGTGGTGAGACCGAGCCAACAGCGTAGCAAAAGAGACTCCGCCTGCTACTGACCGCCGCCATCTGGGACCGAGCACCCCAAAGGCAGCTTCAAGGAGTTCCCTGGCATGGCACTTCTTTAAACAATGTGCTGACGACAAGACCCGAGTGGTTTGCACGCTGTGCCATCAGAGCCTGAAGCGAGGCATTAACGTTCTTAACCTTAGCACAAGCTGCATGACCAGGCACCTGCATGCAAAGCATGAACTGCAGTGGAGTAAACACCTTAAAAACAAAGAAGTCACTCAGGCTCCCCCTGCTACCTCTTCTGCTGCTGCCGCCTCGGCCTCTTCTGCTGCTGCCGCCGCCTCGGCCTCTTCCTCCGCCTCTGGAGGAACGTTAGCACCTGCCGCCCAGCAAACATGGGATGTACCACCAACACCACCACCTGCGTCACCAAGCATCTCAACCATGTCACACGGCAGCGTTCAGCTCTCCATTCCACAAACATTTGAGAGAAAGTGTAAATTCCTACCTAGCCACCCTCGATCCCTGGCCCTGAATGCCAGCATTTCTAAACTACTGGCCTATGAAATGCTGTCATTTAGGCTGGTGGACACAGACAGCTTCAAACAGCTCATGTCGCTTGCTGTCCCACAGTATGTTGTTCCCAGCCGGCACTACTTCTCCAAGAGAGCCGTGCCTTCCCTGCACAACCAAGTGTCCGATAAAATCAAGTGTGCACTGCGCAACGCCATCTGTGGCAAGGTCCACCTAACCACAGATACGTGGACCAGTAAGCACGGCCAGGGACGCTATATCTCCCTAACTGCACACTGGGTAAATGTAGTGGCGGCTGGGGCCCAGGCGGAGAGCTGTTTGGTGCACGTCCTTCCGCCGCCAAGGATCGCAGGGCAACATTCTTTGCCTCCTGTCTCCTCCTCCTCCTACTCAGCTTCCTCCTCCTCTTCTTCCACCTGATCATCCAGTCAGCCACACACCTTCACCACCAACTTCATCACAGCCCGGGGTAAACGTCAGCAGGCCGTTCTGAAACTCATATGTTTGGGGGACAGGCCCCACACCGCACAGGTGTTCGCGCTTCCGGCATTCACACCCTGCTGCTGCACGCCTGTCTGCGCTACAGCGTAACTTCGGCCTTCCCGCTCACCGCCTCATATGCGATGTGCCCACCAGGTGGAACTCCACCTTGCACATGCTGGACAGACTGTGCGAGCAGCAGCAGGCCATAGTGGAGTTTCAGCTGCAGCACGCACGGGTCAGTCGCAATGCGGAACAGCACCACTTCACCACCAATGACTGGGCGTCCATGCGAGACCTGTGTGCCCTGTTGCGCTGTTTCGAGTACTCCACCAACATGGCCAGTGGCGATGACGCCGTTAACAGCGTTACAATACCACTTCTATGTCTCCTTGAGAAAACACTTAGGGCGATGATCGAAGAGGAGGTGGCCCAGGAGGAAGAGGAGGAAGAGGGGTCATTTTTAGCACTTTCAGGCCAGTCTCTTCGAAGTGACTCAGAGGGAGGTTTTTTGCAACACCAGAGGCCAGGTACAAATGTGGCCAGACAGGGCCCACTACTGGAGGACGAGGAGGACGAGGATGAGGTGGAAGAGGATGAGGATGAAGCATGTTCACAGCGGGGTGGCACCCAAAGCAGCTTGGGCCCATCACTGGTGCGTGGCTGGGGGGAAACACAGGACGATGACGATACGCCTCCCACAGAGGACAGCTTGTCCTTACCTCTGGGCAGCCTGGCACACATGAGCGACTACATGCTGCAGTGCCTGCGCAACGACAGCAGAGTTGCCCACATTTTAACGTGTGCGGACTACTGGGTTGCCACCCTGCTGGAATCCCGGTACAAAGACAATGTGCCCACCTTACTTCCTACACTGGAGCGTGATAGGAAGATGCGCGAGTACAAGCGCACGTTGGTAGACGCGCTACTGAGAGCATTCCCAAATGTCACAGGGGAACCAGTGGAAGCCCAAGGCGAAGGCAGAGGAGGAGCAAGAGGTCGCCAACGCACCTGTGTCACGGCCAGCTCCTCTGAGGGCAGAGTTAGCATGGCAGAGATGTGGAAAAGTTTTGTCACCACGCCACAGCTAACTGCACCACCACCTGATACGGAACGTGTTAGCAGGAGGCAACATTTCACTAACATGGTGGAACAGTACCTGTGCACACCCCTCCACGTACTGACTGATGGTTCGGCCCCATTCAACTTCTGGGTCTCCAAATTGTCCACGTGGCCAGAGCTAGCCTTTTATGCCTTGGAGGTGCTGGCCTGCCCGGCGGCCAGCGTTTTGTCTGAACGTGTATTCAGCACGGCAGGGGGCGTCATTATAGACAAACGCAGCCGCCTGTCTACAGCCAATGTGGACAAGCTGACGTTCATAAAAATGAACCAGGCATGGATCCCACAGGACCTGTCCATCCCTTGTGCAGATTAGATATTAACTACCTCCCCTAAACAATATATTATTCTACTCCAGGGCACTTCCTCATTCAATCCTATTTTTATTTTCATTTTACCATTATATTGCGGGGCAACCCAAAGTTGAATGAACCTCTCCTCTGTCTGGGTGCCGGGGCCTAAATGTGTGACAGTGGCCTGTTCCAGTGGTGGGTGACGTGAAGCCTGATTCTCTGCTATGACATGAAGACTGATTCTGTGCTGACATGAAGCCAGATTCTCTGTTACGCGACCTCTCTCCTCTGCCTGGGTGCCTGGGCCTAAATATGTGACAGTGGCCTGTTCCAGTGGTGGGTGACGTGAAGCCTGATTCTCTGCTATGACATGAAGACTGATTCTGTGCTGACATGAAGCCAGATTCTCTGTTACGGGACCTCTCTCCTCTGTCTGGGTGCCTGGGCCTAAATATGTGACAGTGGCCTGTTCCAGTGGTGGGTGACGTGAAGCCTGATTCTCTGCTATGACATGAAGACTGATTCTGTGCTGACATGAAACCAGATTCTCTGTTACGGGACCTCTCTCCTCTGTCTGGGTGCCAGGGCCTAAATATGTGACAGTGGCCTGTTCCAGTGGTGGGTGACGTTAAGCCTGATTCTCTGCTATGACATGAAGACTGATTCTCTGCTGACATGAAGCCTGAATCTCTGTTATGGGACCTCTCTCCTCTGCCTGGGTGCCTGGGCCTAAATATGTGACAGTGGCCTGTTCTAGTGGTGGGTGACGTGAAGCCTGATTCTCTGCTATGACATGAAGACTGATTCTCTGCTGACATGAAGCTTGAATCTCTGTTATGGGACCTCTCTCCTCTGCCTCGGTGCCTGGGCCTAAATATGTGACAGTGGCCTGTTCCAGTGGTAAGTGACGTGAAGCCTGATTCTCTGCTATGACATGAAGACTGATTCTGTGCTGACATGAAGCCAGATTCTCTGTTACGGGACCTCTCTCCTCTGCCTGGGTGCCTGGGCCTAAATATGTGACAGTGGCCTGTTCCAGTGGTGGGTGACGTGAAGCTTGATTCTCTGCTATGACATGAAGACTGATTCTCTGCTGACATGAAGCCTGAATCTCTGTTATGGGACCTCTCTCCTCTGCCTGGGTGCCTGGGCCTAAATATGTGACAGTGGCCTGTTCCAGTGGTGGGTGACGTGAAGCCTGATTCTCTGCTATGACATGCAGACTGATTCTCTGCTGACATGAAGCCAGATTCTCTGTTACGGGACCTCTCTCCTCTGCCTGGGTGCCTGGGCCTAAATATCTGACAATTGACTGTTCCAGTGTTGAGTGACGTAAAGCCTGATTCTCTGCTATGACATGCAGACTGATTCTCTGCTGACATGAGGCCAGATTCTCTGTTACGGGACCTCTCTCCTCTGCCTGGGTGCCGGGGCCTAAATATATGACAATGGACTGTTACAGTGGTGGGTGACGTGAAGCCAGATTCTCTGCTATGGCATGAAGACTGATTCTCTGCTGACGTGAAGCCAGATTCTCTGCTATGGCACCTCTCTCCAATTGATATTGGTTTATTTTTATATATTTTATTTTTATTTTAATTCATTTCCCTATCCACATTTGTTTGCAGGGGATTTACCTACATGTTGCTGCCTTTTGCAGCCCTCTAGCTCTTTCCTGGGCTGTTTTACAGCCTTTTTAGTGCCGAAAAGTTCGGGTCCCCATTGACTTCAATGGGGTTCGGGTTCGAGACGAAGTTCGGGTCGGGTTCGGATCCCGAACCCGAACATTTCCGGGAAGTTCGGCCGAACTTCTCGAACCCGAACATCCAGGTGTTCGCTCAACTCTAGTTGCCTACGGAGCAATCATTAGGAGAAATAAACTGGCTGCCCTCCTATTAGTACACAGGAAACCTGTCCTAATCACACAGCAGGACAAGTCACTTCAGAACACTGAGCTAAAGAGTTGCCTCAGCCTCCTCTCTACTTGTAAGGGATAATAATACAATCTTTAGCTGAATCTCTGTAGGAATGGAGTTCATGAGGAGACATGAAGTAAAGAGAGGATGGACAGGACAAACTGTGGTAATGTGAGGCGGTGGTAATGGAGACTGCATACAAGTGCTGCTGCCCATTACCACATCACCACTATCTTCTTTGTACTTCATGTCTCTTCATGAACTCAATTCCTATACAGATTCAGTTAAAAGATCTTATCAGCTGTATTCAGGATCATAATCCCTGACAAGCAGCAGAGAGGAGGATGAGGCAGCTCTTTGACTCACTGCTGTGAAGTAACTTGTCCTCCTGTGTGATTAGTACAGGTTTTATGTGTACTAATAGGATGGCGGCCATTTTATTTCTCCTAATGATTACTCCCTAGACAAAACGAGCCGTTATAACTAATAAAAGGTATTTGAGAATAATTCCCGGAGAACCCCTTTAAACAAGAAACAATTAAGAAATGATGAAAATATAAGTGAATGCTATGGCATATCTATTTATAGGGCAGCTTCTATTCACTTGAATGGAAGCTGAGATATAAGAACCCAGCATGGCCACTACACTTTGAATAGAGTTGTGCTTTGGGCTCCATTCAAAGCCACGCTAAGCCACGCCCCTCCAGTCCGGTAACATCACCGGGCAGGGAGTTTTCTTCTCATGGCGGAGATGATAGTCATCTGAAACCACGTGATGCCGCGCTGTGCTGCGACCCACAGCCGGCAGTGAGGCAGAAAGTTAGGCAAACATAAACATAGATGTAAACAGTGCGTGGGGGACTGTCGGAGCCCTGTAGAAATGGCAAAAATACCTAAAAACATATGGGGGACCTTGAATGAGCTGTTAATAGTGAGTACACTTTGAAAAAAAATTTTTATCCTGGCCTACCCCTTTAAAATAAATTTATTTCTCGAACTGGTGGGTTGCTTTAACATGTTCAACTTGAATATTGGGCTCTGACTGGCCTACAGGGGTACAGGTGAATCCCTTGGTGGGCCCTTGACAAAGGTGGGCTCCCAGTCCATCACTCCCTGTACAAGTGGCACATGGCACAGTAGATTGACCACACCACATACATATAGGCAACATACAGAATTTCAACTAGCCTATGTTTATACAAAAAACTGGTTAGATTATTTAACAAACTACCCAGTTTATTATTATAGAGGCATCGAGTGTCTGAGATGACTTCTACAGTAGGTACAGAGTTAGTCCAGCCAGTATCCTCTCTCCCTAGAAATCAACTTCTCGAAGTCGCTGCAGGGATCCCCATAATCAATCAGCTTGATCACCTTGCTATGGGCTGCCAAAATGTGAGCCTGTAGTATTTGCATGTAGCTGTACAATAGACCCATTGAATCAATTTTACTGGTGGGCTCTAGGCATCCCACTCCAACCTGACGAATATAATATACAGTATTAAGGAAACCTAGAGACATTGTGAGAGTAAATTCTGAGATCAGTAAGATTTTATGAGAAAGTTTTCAATGTTTTTTTTTGTTCAGCTTATCCTTCTGTCCTTTCAGTTTAACTATTCTGCCATTGAACTCTGATACTGAAGTACCATCTAGTGGGCAACTAAGGTAACAACAATTTTAAATTAGAGAAGCCACCTAAAGTTTATATAGCAATAAATTTATCAATGGAATGGCAGGAATTAGCACTCCAATAGTCTCATCCATTCAATAGGTTAATAGTACAATGTTTGTTGTAATAGTACTAGTGAATTCTGCATTTCCAAACCATTGCACAGAACTATACTTTAAATGTAGGTAATCACATAAATGCATATGCACTATGCATAGGACACCTGTCACATACTGTATATGTACAGTACTGAGCAAAAGTGCAGAGGAAAGGCCTGAGCTAGCTATCCCCCTCTATCTCTCAGAAGGTATGGAAAAAATACTGCAAAGTAAGAATTCTTAAAAAAAAAAGTAATAGTTTGTTTTTATCAGTTAACAAAAATGCAACATGAATAAAAAGTCCAACTCAAATTTGGTGGATGCCTTTGCCTCAGCATCAATTTTTCTAGCTACATGCTGTATACACAAATATCTATACCACACTAGGGGCATAATTCTTTATATCAGGGTTAAATTAAAAATAAAGTGCAAGCGGATAAAGAGAGCGCCACAAGGAAATAAGGAAATGATGCTTCTCTCATCTGTAGTAAAAGAATAAAGCCTCATTCACACGTCAGTGTTTTACGGACGTGTGCTGTACATGTTCTCCACGGAGGGCACACATCCCTATTCATTTTAATGTGTGTATTCACACATGAGTGTTTCAGCACGGTCCGTTCTTTTAGTACGGATGCATGCTCTATTTTGTCCGTAGTCTATGGGTCTGTGAAAACCACGGATGCCATCCGTGTTTCACGGATCATTAAGAGGAGATTCTTTGAAAATTATTTTTCAGCTGTTCAGTGTCAGTGAAACACGGATGCAACACGGACAGCAAAAAACATACACACAGACCCTTCACGGATGCATCACTGACCACCTGCTCGCGGATTTTAGCAGGGACACAAACGTCTGAATGAGACATAAAGAAGAAGTTATATCCAGGTTCAGCCCTGAACCCAGAGAACCCCTTGAAGAGCTCATGCACACAAACGTAAATCGTTTCCATTCTTTTTGCAGTCCGTATGCGGAACCATTCACTTTAATAAAGCCACAAAAAAGGCAAAATGGGCATTCCGCAAAAAATAGAACATATCCTATTATTGTACACATTATGGACAAGGATAAGACTGTTCTATTAGGAGCATGAGCCCTAAATGTCAGATTTAAGTCCATATAGTGCACAGTGTCTATCGAACCCAGAAAGTGCATAGCGTGAAAAGACTGTATACTCATGGCTGTCTGTCCTGTTGATGACATTTTTCAGACAGCAGGCAAGACATGAGAGATCTATCTGCAGGGTACCACTTGGAACCGAACCCAAGTTCGGGAAATGTTTTTTTTTACAGTACAAATTAATTTATGAAGTTATTGCTCAAAGTCTCGCAAGACTTCACGAAGCAACAACTTCAGCTCATCGGAGCCAATACATTCTAATACTGTACGGAGCTCCTGCTCCGTATAGTATTCGAACGAAGTTCTATGCGAATCGACTTCGGATGTTTCATCCGAACTCAATTCGCTCATCCCTACAGACGAGCTAAATGCTGCTATCAAAGCTGCTTCCATGATACCTCAGCAGTTGCACAGGCTGATCCCCCCCATGCCACACCGCATTGATGCAGTAATTCATGCAAAAGGAGCCCTGACCAAGTATTGAGTGCACATACTGTACATACTTTTCAGTAGGCCAACATTTCTGAACTAAAAATGTTTTAATTGGTCTCATATAATATTCTAATTTTCAGAGATACTGACATTTGGATTTTCATTAGCTTTAAGCCATAATCATCTGCATTAAAAGAAATAAACATTCTACATAGATCAACCTGTGTGTAATGAATCTAATTTCACGTTTTGAACGGAATTACTGAAATAAATTAACGTCTACACTGCCTGGCCCTGTCAAAGTGGTTGGGTGCAGCTATTAAGGAAAATTAAAATCCTTATGTCTGACAATTGGGGGCACTGACAATCACACATTTCAACATGCAAGTGGTTTCAGTTACACATATGTGGAGACATATTTCCTTTAACTGATAATGTTAAGGCAATAAAAATACAAATTAAGACAGCCATATGGAATACTCATTTCTCAATACGTACCAGGAGCATCCAACTGTGACAACATTCACTAGCATCTGCACCAGTGCAGCAATATGTTTGTGGCACATTTGGTGCGGTGGTTTTGGGTACCACATTTTTCTCGATATGCTCCCCAGATGGTCCGGTATGGTGATCAGACAATTGACGCTCCCCAGAAGTAGTCATGATTACATTATTCTGGCAAAAAACAGCGATGCTGTATGGTATACAATCTGAGTCAGCAACCTCTGGCACTCCAGCTGTTGTGAAACTGCAAATCCCAGCACGCTCCGTTCACTTCTATAGGAGTTCTGAGAACAGCCAAGCAAGTGTGCATGTTGGGAGTCGTAGTTTCACTAAAGCTGTAAGGCCTCTTGCACACAAACGTTTTTTTCCCCCTGTTTTTTCCGTTTATGTTCCGTTTTTTGCGTTCCGTATACGGTTCGTATACGGAACCATTCATTTCAATGGGTCCACAAGAAAAACGGAATGTAACTCCGTATGCATTCCGTTTCCGTTCAAAGATAGAACATGTCCTATTATTGTCCGCATAACGGTCAAGGATAGTACTGTTCTATCAGAAGCCAGCTGTTTCGTTCTGCAAAAAACGGAATGCACACGGACGTCATTCCTATTTTTTCCGGATTCGTTTTTTGCGGACCGCAAAATACTGAAAAATTCATATGGTCGTGTGCAAAAGGCCTAATGCTGAAGGTTGCTGATTAGGGATGAGCGAACCCGAACTGTATAGTTCGGGTTCGTACCGAATTTTGGGGTGTCCGTGACACGGACCCGAACCCGAACATTTTCGTAAAAGTCCGTGTTCGGGTTCGGTGTTCGGCGCTTTCTTGGCGCTTTTTGAAAGGCTGCAAAGCAGCCAATCAACAAGCGTCATACTACTTGCCCCAAGAGGCCATCACAGCCTTGCCTACTATTGGCATGGCTGTGATTGGCCAGTGCAGCATGTGACCCAGCCTCTATATAAGCTTGGGTCACGTAGCGCTGCACGTCACTCTGCTGATTCAAGCATAGGGAGAAGTTGCAGCTGCGACGTTAGGGCGAGATTAGGCAGATTAACTCCTCCAAAAGACTTCATTCTGTGATCGATCTGCAGCTGTGGATCATTGAAGTGCTAATTTTGACTTGCTCACTTTTTTGAGGCTGCCCAGAGCGTTTTTAGATCACTTTTTTTCTGGGGTGATCGGCGGCCATCTTGTGACTTGTGGTGCGCCAGCACAAGCTATCACCAAGTGTATTTAACCATCAATAGTGTGGTTATTTTGTGCTATATCCTACATCAGCTGCAGGCTGAGCCTGTGTCACCGAAGTGCATTTAACCATCAACAGTCTGGTTATTTTTTGGCCATATACTACATCAGCTGCAGGCTGAGCCTGTGTCACCGAAGTGCATTTAACCATCAACAGTCTGATTATTTTTTGGCCATATACTACAAATGGTGCAGGCTGAGCCTGTGTCACCCAAGTGCATTTAACCATCAACAGTGTGGTTATTTTTTGGCCATATACTACATCAGAAGCAAGTTGAGCCTCTCACCCAGCGCCTAAAAAATAGACCTGACATTTCTATTCAACCAAATCTGTACTGTTTTAGCTGGTCAAGTTATTTGTAGTGACCGTAAAAGCACACTTTTTGTTCTGGGTTGAAAAACTATTCCCAAATTTGCCATTCTCAAAATAACTAGTTTCTGGTATATGAGGCCTACTTGAAATCTATCCCAAAAAGGATATCTTACATTGAAGGTGCTGATAGTGTCATTCAGAAAAACCTAAGACACACACTAGCGTGCAGATAGAAGTCTGATTCTGTGATTAAACCTATACCTGTCACACAGCGCAAAAAAAAACAGGCCTCACATCTCTATTCAACCAAATCTGTACTGTTTTAGCTGGTCAAGTTATTTGTAGTGACCGTAAAAGCACACTTTTTTTTCTGGGTTGAAAAACTATTCCCAAATTTGCCATTCTCAAAATAACTAGTTTCTGGTATTTGAGGCCTACTTGAAATCTATCCCAAAAAGGATATCTTACATTGAAGGTACTGATAGTGTCATTCAGAAAAACCTAAGACACACGCTAGCGTGCAGATAGAAGTCTGATTCTGTAATTAAACCTATATCTGTCACACAGCGCAAAAAAAAACAGGCCTCACATCTCTATTCAACCAAATCTGTACTGTTTTAGCTGGTCAAGTTATTTGTAGTGACCGTAAAAGCACTTTTTATTTTCTGGATTGAAAAACTATTCCCAAATTTGCCATTCTCAAAATAACTAGTTTGTGGTATTTGAGGCCTACTTGAAATCTATCCCAAAAAGGATATCTTACATTGAAGGTACTGATAGTGTCATTCAGAAAAACCTAAGACACACGCTAGCGTGCAGATAGAAGTCTGATTCTGTGATTAAACCTATACCTGTCACACAGCGCAAAAAAAAACAGGCCTCACATCTCTATTCAACCAAATCTGTACTGTTTTAGCTGGTCAAGTTATTTGTAGTGACCGTAAAAGCACACTTTTTTTTCTGGGTTGAAAAACTATTCCCAAATTTGCCATTCTCAAAATAACTAGTTTCTGGTATTTGAGGCCTACTTGAAATCTATCCCAAAAAGGATATCTTACATTGAAGGTACTGATAGTGTCATTCAGAAAAACCTAAGACACACGCTAGCGTGCAGATAGAAGTCTGATTCTGTAATTAAACCTATATCTGTCACACAGCGCAAAAAAAAACAGGCCTCACATCTCTATTCAACCAAATCTGTACTGTTTTAGCTGGTCAAGTTATTTGTAGTGACCGTAAAAGCACTTTTTATTTTCTGGATTGAAAAACTATTCCCAAATTTGCCATTCTCAAAATAACTAGTTTGTGGTATTTGAGGCCTACTTGAAATCTATCGCAAAAAGGATATCTTACATTGAAGGTACTGATAGTGTCATTCAGAAAAACCTAAGACACACGCTAGCGTGCAGATAGAAGTCTGATTCTGTGATTAAACCTATACCTGTCACACAGCGCAAAAAAAAACAGGCCTCACATCTCTATTCAACCAAATCTGTCCTGTTTTAGCTGGTCAAGTTATTTGTAGTGACCGTAAAAGCACTTTTTATTTTCTGGATTGAAAAACTATTCCTAAATTTGCCATTCTCAAAATAACTAGTTTGTGGTATTTGAGGCCTACTTGAAATCTATCCCAAAAAGGATATCTTACATTGAAGGTACTGATAGTGTCATTCAGAAAAACCTAAGACACACGCTAGCGTGCAGATAGAAGTCTGATTCTGTGATTAAACCTATACCTGTCACACAGCGCAAAAAAAAACAGGCCTCACATCTCTATTCAACCAAATCTGTACTGTTTTAGCTGGTCAAGTTATTTGTAGTGACCGTAAAAGCACACTTTTTGTTCTGGGTTGAAAAACTATTCCCAAATTTGCCATTCTCAAAATAACTAGTTTGTGGTATTTGAGGCCTACTTGAAATCTATCCCAAAAAGGATATCTTACATTGAAGGTACTGATAGTGTCATTCAGAAAAACCTAAGACACACGCTAGCGTGCAGATAGAAGTCTGATTCTGTGATTAAACCTATACCTGTCACACAGCGCAAAAAAAAACAGGCCTCACATCTCTATTCAACCAAATCTGTACTGTTTTAGCTGGTCAAGTTATTTGTAGTGACCGTAAAAGCACTTTTTATTTTCTGGATTGAAAAACTATTCCTAAATTTGCCATTCTCAAAATAACTAGTTTGTGGTATTTGAGGCCTACTTGAAATCTATCCCAAAAAGGATATCTTACATTGAAGGTACTGATAGTGTCATTCAGAAAAACCTAAGACACACGCTAGCGTGCACATAGAAGTCTGATTCTGTGATTAAACCTATACCTGTCACACAGCGCAAAAAAAAACAGGCCTCACATCTCTATTCAACCAAATCTGTACTGTTTTAGCTGGTCAAGTTCTTTGTAGTGACCGTAAAAGCACACTTTTTGTTCTGGGTTGAAAAACTATTCCCAAATTTGCCATTCTCAAAATAACTAGTTTCTGGTATTTGAGGCCTACTTGAAATCTATCCCAAAAAGGATATCTTACATTGAAGGTACTGATAGTGTCATTCAGAAAAACCTAAGACACACGCTAGCGTGCAGATAGAAGTCTGATTCTGTGATTAAACCTATACCTGTCACACAGCGCAAAAAAAAACAGGCCTCACATCTCTATTCAACCAAATCTGTACTGTTTTAGCTGGTCAAGTTCTTTGTAGTGACCGTAAAAGCACTTTTTATTTTCTGGATTGAAAAACTATTCCTAAATTTGCCATTCTCAAAATAACTAGTTTGTGGTATTTGAGGCCTACTTGAAATCTATCCCAAAAAGGATATCTTACATTGAAGGTACTGATAGTGTCATTCAGAAAAACCTAAGACACACGCTAGCGTGCACATAGAAGTCTGATTCTGTGATTAAACCTATACCTGTCACACAGCGCAAAAAAAAACAGGCCTCACATCTCTATTCAACCAAATCTGTACTGTTTTAGCTGGTCAAGTTCTTTGTAGTGACCGTAAAAGCACACTTTTTGTTCTGGGTTGAAAAACTATTCCCAAATTTGCCATTCTCAAAATAACTAGTTTCTGGTATTTGAGGCCTACTTGAAATCTATCCCAAAAAGGATATCTTACATTGAAGGTACTGATAGTGTCATTCAGAAAAACCTAAGACACACGCTAGCGTGCAGATAGAAGTCTGATTCTGTGATTAAACCTATACCTGTCACACAGCGCAAAAAAAAACAGGCCTCACATCTCTATTCAACCAAATCTGTACTGTTTTAGCTGGTCAAGTTCTTTGTAGTGACCGTAAAAGCACACTTTTTGTTCTGGGTTGAAAAACTATTCCCAAATTTGCCATTCTCAAAATAACTAGTTTCTGGTATTTGAGGCCTACTTGAAATCTATCCCAAAAAGGATATCTTACATTGAAGGTACTGATAGTGTCATTCAGAAAAACCTAAGACACACGCTAGCGTGCAGATAGAAGTCTGATTCTGTGATTAAACCTATACCTGTCACACAGTGCAAAAAAAAAAACAGGCCTCACATCTCTATTCAACCAAATCTGTACTGTTTTAGCTGGTCAAGTTATTTGTAGTGACCGTAAAAGCACACTTTTTGTTCTGGGTTGAAAAACTATTCCCAAATTTGCCATTCTCAAAATTGTGGTGAACGGGAACAATGAGGAAAACATCTAATAAGGGACGCGGACGTGGACATGGTCGTGGTGGTGTTAGTGGACCCTCTGGTGCTGGGAGAGGACGTGGCCGTTCTGCCACAGCCACACGTCCTAGTGTACCAACTACCTCAGGTCCCAGTAGCCGCCAGAATTTACAGGGATATTTGGTGGGGCCCAATGCCGTTCTAAGGATGGTAAGGCCTGAGCAGGTACAGGCATTAGTCAATTGGGTGGCCGACAGTGCATCCAGCACGTTCACATTATCTCCCACCCAGTCTTCTGCATAAAGCGCACAGATGGCGCATGAAAACCAAGCCCATCAGTCTGTCACATCACCCCCATGCATATCAGGGAAACTGTCTGAGCCTCAAGTTATGCAGCAGTCTCTTATGCTGTTTGAAGACTCTGCTGCCAGGGTTTCCCAAGGGCATCCACCTAGCCCTTCACCAGGGGTGGAAGAGATAGAATGCACTAACGCACAACCACTTATGTTTCCTGATGATGAGGACATGGGAATACCACCTCAGCACGTCTCTGATGATGACGAAACACAGGTGCCAACTGCTGCGTCTTTCTGCAGTGTGCAGACTGAACAGGAGGTCAGGGGTCAAGACTGGGTGGAAGACGATGCAGGGGACGATGAGGTCCTAGACCCCACATGTAATGAAGGTCGTGCCACTGACTTTCAGAGTTCGGGGGAAGAGGCAGTGGTGAGACCGAGCCAACAGCGTAGCAAAAGAGGGAGCAGTGGGCAAAATCAGAACACCCGCCGCCAAGAGACTCCGCCTGCTACTGACCGCCGCCATCTGGGACCGAGCACCCCAAAGGCAGCTTCAAGGAGTTCCCTGGCATGGCACTTCTTCAAACAATGTGCTGACGACAAGACCCGAGTGGTTTGCACGCTGTGCCATCAGAGCCTGAAGTGAGGCATTAACGTTCTGAACCTTAGCACAACCTGCATGACCAGGCACCTGCATGCAAAGCATGAACTGCAGTGGAGTAAACACCTTAAAAACAAGGAAGTCACTCAGGCTCCCCCTGCTGCCTCTTCTGCTGCTGCCGCCTCGGCCTCTTCTGCTGCTGCCGCCGCCTCGGCCTCTTCTGCTGCTGCTGCCGCCGCCTCGGCCTCTGCCTCTGGAGGAACGTTGGCACCTGCCGCCCAGCAAACATGGGATGTACCACCAACACCACCACCTGCGTCACCAAGCATCTCAACCATGTCACACGGCAGCGTTCAGCTCTCCATCTCACAAACATTTGAGAGAAAGCGTAAATTCCCACCGAGCCACCCTCGATCCCTGGCCCTGAATGCCAGCATTTCTAAACTACTGGCCTATGAAATGCTGTCATTTAGGCTGGTGGACACACACAGCTTCAAACAGCTCATGTCACTTGCTGTCCCACAGTATGTTGTTCCCAGCCGCCACTACTTCTCCAAGAGAGCCGTGCCTTCCCTGCACAAGCAAGTGTCCGATAAAATCAAGTGTGCACTGCGCAACGCCATCTGTGGCAAGGTCCACCTAACCACAGATACGTGGACCAGTAAGCACGGCCAGGGACGCTATATCTCCCAAACTGCACACTAGGTAAATGTAGTGGCGGCTGGGCCCCAGGCGGAGAGCTGTTTGGCGCACGTCCTTCCGCCGCCAAGGATCGCAGGGCAACATTCTTTGCCTCCTGTCTCCTCCTCCTCCTACTCAGCTTCCTCCTCCTCTTCTTCCACCTGCTCATCCAGTCAGCCACACACCTTCACCACCAACTTCAGCACAGCACGGGGTAAACGTCAGCAGGCCATTCTGAAACTCATATGTTTGGGGGACAGGCCCCACACCGCACAGGAGTTGTGGCGGGGTATAGAACAACAGACCGACGAGTGGTTGCTGCCGGTGAGCCTCAAGCCCGGCCTGGTGGTGTGCGATAATGGGCGAAATCTCGTTGCAGCTCTGGGACTAGCCGGTTTGACGCACATCCCTTGCCTGGCGCATGTGCTGAATTTGGTGGTGCAGAAGTTCATTCGCAACTACCCCGACATGTCAGAGCTGCTGCATAAAGTGCGGGCC
This sequence comes from Bufo bufo, assembly GCF_905171765.1. Classification (NCBI taxonomy): domain Eukaryota; kingdom Metazoa; phylum Chordata; class Amphibia; order Anura; family Bufonidae; genus Bufo; species Bufo bufo. The sequence goes on from NC_053393.1 coordinate 364,863,518, forward strand.
GTCTGTTCGCGCTTCCAGCGTTCACACCCTGCCGCTGCTCGCCTGTCTGTGCTACAGCGTAACTTCGGCCTTCCCGCTCACCGCCTCATATGCGACGTACCCACCATGTGGAACTCCACCTTGCATATGCTGGACAGACTGTGCGAGCAGCAGCAGGCCATAGTGGAGTTTCAGCTGCAGCACGCACGGGTCAGTCGCACTGTGGATCAGACACACTTCACCACCAATGACTGGGCCTCCATGCGAGACCTGTGTGCCCTGTTGCGCTGTTTCGAGTACTCCACCAACATGGCCAGTGGCGATGACGCCGTTATCAGCGTTACAATACCACTTCTATGTCTCCTTGAGAAAACACTTAGGGCGATGATGGAAGAGGAGGTGGCCCAGGAGGAAGAGGAGGAAGAAGGGTAATTTTTAGCACTTTCAGGCCAGTCTCTTCGAAGTGACTCAGAGGGAGGTTTTTTGCAACACCAGAGGCCAGGTACAAATGTGGCCAGACAGGGCCCACTACTGGAGGACGAGGAGGACGAGGATGAGGAGGAGGTGGAGGAGGATGAAGCATGTTCACAGCGGGGTGGCACCCAAAGCAGCTCGGGCCCATCACTGGTGCGTGGCTGGGGGGAAACACAGGACGATGACGATACGCCTCCCACAGAGGACAGCTTGTCCTTACCTCTGGGCAGCCTGGCACACATGAGCGACTACATGCTGCAGTGCCTGCGCAACGACAGCAGAGTTGCCCACATTTTAACGTGTGCGGACTACTGGGTTGCCACCCTGCTGGATCCCCGGTACAAAGACAATGTGCCCACATTACTTCCTACACTGGAGCATGATAGGAAGATGCGCGAGTACAAGCGCACGTTGGTAGACGCGTTACTGAGAGCATTCCCAAATGTCACAGGGGAACCAGTGGAAGCCCAAGGCGAAGGCAGAGGAGGAGCAAGAGGTCGCCAACGCAGCTGTGTCACGCCCAGCTCCTCTGAGGGCAGGGTTAGCATGGCAGAGATGTGGAAAAGTTTTGTCAACACGCCACAGCTAAGTGCACCACCACCTGATACGGAACGTGTTAGCAGGAGGCAACATTTCACTAACATGGTGGAACAGTACCTGTGCACACCCTTCCACGTACTGACTGATGGTTCGGCCGCATTCAACTTCTGGGTCTCCAAATTGTCCACGTGGCCAGAGCTAGCCTTTTATGCCTTGGAGGTGCTGGCCTGCCCGGCGGCCAGCGTTTTGTCTGAACGTGTATTCAGCACGGCAGGGGGCGTCATTACAGACAAACGCAGCCGCCTGTCTACAGCCAATGTGGACAAGCTGACGTTCATAAAAATGAACCAGGCATGGATCCCACAGGACCTGTCCATCCCTTGTGCAGATTAGATATTAACTACCTCCCCTTAACAATATATTATTCTACTCCAGGGCACTTCCTCATTCAATACTATTTTTAATTTCATTTTACCATTATATTGCGGGGCAACCCAAAGTTGAATGAACCTCTCCTCTGTCTGGGTGCCGGGGCCTAAATGTGTGACAGTGGCCTGTTCCAGTGGTGGGTGACGTGAAGCCTGATTCTCTGCTATGACATGAAGACTTATTCTGTGCTGACATGAAGCCAGATTCTCTGTTACGCGACCTCTCTCCTCTGCCTGGGTGCCTGGGCCTAAATATGTTACAGTGGCCTGTTCCAGTGGTGGGTGACGTGAATCCTGATTCTCTGCTATGACATGAAGACTGATTCTGCGCTGACATAAGGCCAGATTCTCTGTTACGGGACCTCTCTCCTCTGCCTGGGTGCCTGGGCCTAAATGTGTGACAGTGGCCTGTTCCAGTGGTGGGTGACGTGATGCCTGATTCTCTGCTATGACATGAAGACAGATTCTGTGCTGACATAAGGCCAGATTCTCTGTTACGGGACCTCTCTCCTCTGCCTGGGTGCCTGGGCCTAAATGTGTGACAGTGGCCTGTTCCAGTGGTGGGTGACGTGAAGCCTGATTCTCTGCTATGACATGAAGACAGATTCTGCGCTGACATAAGGCCAGATTCTCTGTTACGGGACCGCTCTCCTCTGTCTGGGTGCCGGGGCCTAAATGTGTGACAGTGGCCTGTTCCAGTGGTGGGTGACGTGAAGCCTGATTCTCTGCTATGACATGAAGACTGATTCTGTGCTGACATGAAGCCAGATTCTCTGCTATGGCATGAAGAGACTGATTCTGTGCTGACATGAAGCCAGATTCTTTGCTATGGCATGAAGAGACTGATTCTCTGCTGACGTGAAGCCAGATTCTCTGCTATGGGACCTCTGTCCAATTGATATTGGGTCATTTTTATTTTTTTTATTTTTATTTTAATTCATTTCCCTATCCACATTTGTTTGCAGGGGATTTACCTACATGTTGCTGCCTTTTGCAGCCCTCTAGCTCTTTCCTGGGCTGTTTTACAGCCTTTTTAGTGCCCAAAAGTTCGGGTCCCCATTGACTTCAATGGGGTTCGGGTTCGGGACGAAGTTCGGTTCGGGTTCGGATCCCGAACCCGAACATTTCCAGGAAGTTCGGCCGAACTTCTCGAACCCAAATATCCAGGTGTTCGCTCAACTCTATTGCTGATCCCTGGTATACATAAAAGCCAGTGTAAAATGCCATCAGGATAAATTGAGAGGAGTTTTACATAGACTTGTTTACAGCTGGTGATTCTGCTAATGATCTACCACTGGTTTTCTGCTGCAGATTTGCTGTGTGAATCTAGCCTTACAAAAAATTAAAAATTAAAATAAATTTAAACCAATAACATACTAACCAGATGTGTGTTTTTCATAGATAACCAGATGTATTTTACATACTTTGATGTAGATTTAGAATTGAAAAAAGGAACGCTTACTGTACATGTTGTACTCACATTCTTACACTAATAATAGTAGTAAGTCTATAATACTACACATCTTCATGGATAACCCAAACTACATCAAGTCAATAAAAGTCATCCCAGGGTGCAGCTCTAATAGCAATTACGACTGGAAAGATCCAGATATGTCTTCTTCATAATTAAAGACATTCTAGTGAATCAATCAGATGATGGTAAGGACAACTCACTATGCACCATATGGATGACTTCTGGAACTAAATTAGGTTTAACGAGTTACTTTAAATAACTACCATATATACCATCCATAATTAGAACATCTACATAAGCAAACATATGTCTTAGATCTGACAGGATTATGCATTAAATTGCCATTTTTTTTCTCCTTAACCCATTTGCGACATTAGGTGTGCATGTACAGGATCTTTAAAGGTGGTGCCTGCTCAGGAGCTGAGCAAGCACCACAGCTGCCGGGTGCCTGTTGTTTTACACAGTGGACACCTGGTGGCAGAGTCCATGATCAGTAATAACGCACATGACAAACTTTTAACCCCTAGATGCCATAGTCAATTGCAACCATGGCACCTGAGCAGTTATTTTTCAGGAGTGCTACACTCCCAGGGACCAAATGGCTTCCACGCGCAGAGATCGAGGGAGCTGTTCAGTTGCTATAGCAGCCTCAGGCTTTCTGAAGGCTCTGAGATCTGTTATAGTGTCCTATCAGACCCGGCCTGTGGCAGGACTTGATAGGAACTGACTGATTTTCCAATAGACTTCAATGGTAAGCCATTGCAGTCTACTGCATAAGCAATCAGACGATCACATGTTAAATTCCAGTATTGGGACTAGAAATAAGTGTATCAGAAAAAGGTTTTCAAAAATATAAAAATGCAAATCACAACAAAAAAATTTTTTATTAATGTTTTTGAACGTGCCTCTATTAAAAATTGTATACAATTTTTCTTCTACAGCTTTCAGTTTCAGTGCAGTCTAGCAGGCTCTCTGCTTCACACTGAATTTGTAAGGGAGCTGCTCTGTAGAATGGATCTGTAGCCCCTTTCTGTACTTTCCAAACAGCTCACAAACACTCACTGTAGCTGGCCAGCTAAGACCTGTACTAGGTTGCTAGTACAGCTTATATAGCTTATATGTGTATACAGCTAGACCTGCCAATAGCCTTAATACAGTCCCTATGTTTATGTGACAAAAAGACAAAAGCAGAGTTATTTACTGTGACACGTGTACGTGTTTTGGATGTCATATAACTGTTATATTTTGTGTTCACAGAAGCAGAAAAAGATAATATGCCTTTAAGATTAATTTTGTAATGTAAGGTAAGCTCAGTGACACAGCAGAAACAACAGAAAGCATAGTGCTAATCTGTTGTTGCTAGGCAGAAGTCTAGACCAATCACAGCCAGCTTCTCACAAAGCCTGTCTGGGAATTCCCCTAGCAGGAGCTGCTAGCATCATTATTCACCAGAGACAGGAGCTGAAGATACATTCACTCCACTGAGAGCTGTGTTTCTATGGAAGCAGAAAGGCCAAAATAGGTATTTAAAACAGTTATAGAATGTGTCGGCAGATAAGAACCATAAGAGACTTTAAATAAAAACAAAAGGACAGTTTGTAGTACACGGACAGCATTTAACATGAAAGTCATTTAGGGCCTGCATTTTTGCTGTTGTATTTAAAGTGACAGTAATTTATTTCTGCATTTGTCAGTATTGCATTTAAAGTGAAAGGATTCTTAATATTCGTATTGATTATCAGTATTGCATTTAAAGTAAAATGTCTGAACCTAGTATTACCATGTCACTGTTAGAGGATACAAAGATAGATAGAGTAGAGGTGGAAGAGCAAGGGAACCTGTCTGAGGTAGAAGAGTCTGATGCACCATTAGTCTTGCCTCAAACAAATATAGCCCAAACAGATGAAGTAAGACGTTCATCACGTGCCACAAAACCGATCCCAAAGATGCTGGAAAATTTAGAGCAAGAAGCAGCACTGAAAGGAAAAAAGTTCGCCAGAATGTATGATAAATGGAAATTATACATTAAAGACATTCATAAAAATCTAAAGCAAGAAAGTATAAAATGGGAACTTGAGTGATGTGGTAGAGACGGTAGAAGAATATGATTCAGAGCTTATGGCGGCATATGTCAACCTGCGGTCATTAACGACACCTTCCCAGGATATTGTAAGGAACATGGACACATGTACGGCGGTCACTAAAGATTTGGTAAAGCTCATGAGAGAACTATCATCTGCAGAAAACTATGATGAAGTTAAAGCAAGAAGTAGAATGAATGATCTTTTTATGAGAGACTATGCTAGGTCCTTAGGTGATACCACAATCTCAAGTGTGACTTCCTTTGCTAGCAGAAGTGCCACCCATATATCAGAGTGCTCAAATACTTCAGCCAAAAGAAAGGAATTAGCTAAACAATTTGCTGTCAAGAGAGCAGTAATTGAAATGGAAGCTGCCATCGAGGTGCAGCGCCAACTGATGGCTAAAAAGTATGCACAACGCCATCAGATGGAAGCTTAAAATTGGAGGCACAGTGCCATCAGATGGAATCTGAAATGGAGGCACAGCGCCATCAAATAAAAGCTGAATTGAAAAGTCTGGAAAGGCAAAAAGATGTTAAGATCATAGAAGCCAGACTTAGAGTACACAAAGAGGATATGAATCAGAGTAGTCATAGGTTCAAATCTGTACTAAGTGAAGAAGCAGACTCCTACTTTCCTACATACTCCCAGGAGAATGGAAGGAAATCTCCAGCAATTAGTGAGGAAATAAGTCATTATCCTTCCATCCCTGCTCAGAAAGACAAAGAGAGGCCTAGTCCAGTGTTAGGAAAAAGGTGTGTAGATTTACCCTCTATCTCTACCGGAAAAGATGAAGAAAGGGACTCACCTAATTCAAAGCTAAGTGAGAAAATAAAACCGGATGATTCTATTCCTAGATGCCACGGCAATGCTCAGGAGAGTGTTACAACCATTGTCCCAGCAAGACCACAGAGAACAGTCCTAGCTAGACTTCCCATTCCGGAACCCACTGTATTTTCAGGATACGTACTGAAGTTCATAGAGTGGAAGGCAAGTTTTGAAATGATCATTGAGTAACATTGCTTCAGTCCAGTTGACAAGTTATTCTACCTTCAGAGATACAGTGGCGGAAATAATTATTTGACCCCTCACTGATTTTGTAAGTTTGTCCAATGACAAAGAAATGAAAAGTCTCAGAACAGTATCATTTCAATGGTAGGTTTATTGTAACAGTGGCAGATAGCACATCAAAAGGAAAATCGAAAAAATAACTTTAAATAAAAGATAGCAACTGATTTGCATTTCATTGAGTGAAATAAGTATTTGAACCCTCTAACAAAAAAAGACTTAATACTTGGTGGAAAAACCCTTGTTTGCAAGCACAGAGGTCAAACGTTTCTTGTAATTGATGACCAAGTTTGCGCACATTTTAGGAGGAATGTTGGTCCACTCCTCTTTGCAGATCATCTCTAAATCCCTAAGGTTTCGAGGCTGTCTCTGTGCAACTCTGAGCTTGAGCTCCCTCCATAGGTTTTCGATTGGATTAAGGTCCGGAGACTGACTAGGCCACTCCATGACCTTAATGTGCTTCTTCTTGAGCCACTCCTTTGTTGCCTTTGCTGTATGTTTTGGGTCATTGTCGTGCTGGAACACCCATCCACGACCTATTTTCAGTTTCCTGGCAGAGGGAAGGAGGTTGTCGCTCAGGATTTCACGATACATGGCTCCGTCCATTTTCCCGTTTATGCGAATAAGTTGTCCTGTGCCCTTAGCAGAAAAACACCCCCAAAGCAAAATGTTTCCACCCCCATGCTTGACGGTGGGGACGGTGTTTTGGGGGTCATAGGCAGCATTTTTCTTCCTCCAAACACAGCGAGTTGAGTTAATGCCAAAGAGCTCTATTTTGGTCTCATCAGACCACAGCACCTTCTCCCAGTCACTCTCTGAATCATTCAGGTGTTCATTGGCAAACTTCAGACGGGCCTGCACATGTGCCTTCCTGAGCAGGGGGACCTTGCGAGCCCTGCAGGATTTTAATCCATTGCGGTGTAATGTGTTTCCAATGGTTTTCTTGGTGACTGTGGTCCCTGCTAATTTGAGGTCATTAACTAACTCCTCCCGTGTAGTTCTAGGATGCTTTTTCACCTTTCTCAGAACCATTGACACCCCACGAGGTGAGATCTTGCGTGGAGCCCCAGAGCGAGGTCGATTGATGGTCATTTTGTGCTCCTTCCATTTTCGAACAATCGCACCAACAGTTGTCACCTTCTCTCCCAGCTTCTTGCTAATGGTTTTGTAGCCCATTCCAGCCTTGTGCAGGTCTACAATTTTGTCTCTGACATCCTTGGACAGCTCTTTGGTCTTTCCCATGTTGGAGAGTTTGGAGTCTGCTTGATTGATTGATTCTGTGGACAGGTGTCTTTTATACAGGTGACTAGTTAAGACAGGTGTCCTTAATGAGGGTGACTAATTGAGTAGAAGTGTCTAACCACTCTGTGGGAGCCAGAACTCTTAATGGTTGGTAGGGGTTCAAATACTTATTTCACTCAATGAAATGCAAATCAGTTGCTATCTTTTATTTAAAGTTATTTTTTCGATTTTCCTTTTGATGTGCTATCTGCCACTGTTACAATAAACCTACCATTGAAATGATACTGTTCTAAGACTTTTCATTTCTTTGTCATTGGACAAACTTACAAAATCAGTGAGGGGTCAAATAATTATTTCCGCCACTGTATGTTGGTGGAGAAGCAAAGGAAATTCTTGAAGGTAACTTCTATAGAGAAGACGAAGAAGCCTACAAGCAAGCTTGGGAAAAATTTATTGCAACATATGGTCATCCTTTCTTAGTACAAAGAGCTTTTAGAGAGAAATTGAATAACTGGCCTAAAATAGGTCCTAAAGAACACTTCAGACTCCAAGAGTACGGTGACTTCCTGAAAGCATGCAGCAATTCCATCCCACACCTTCAAGGACTAGAAGTACTGAACGACTATCTAGAAAACCACAGGATTCTAACTAAGCTACCTGAAGAAGTGGCTTCTAGATGGAATTGCTATGTGACTGAACAGTTAGATCTAGGCAAGAACTTCCCAAGTTTTAAAGAGTTCTCTGAGTTCGTCAATAAAGAAGCACGGATAGAATGTAATCCAGTAACAGCATCTTACGTCTAAAAATGCTTAGAAGAAAGGCCTGTGAAAGATATAAGATGCACAAGAGCAACTAGCTTTGCAACCAACACAGCAGCTAAAGGTCCAGATACCAATGAAAGCAAGTTCAAAGTCACTACTGGGATCAGTAGAGAGACAGAACCGACAAATCTTCAGACTACCTTCAAGTGTATGTTCTGTGGAGAGAACCACTCCATACATAAGTGCCAATTGAAGGAGAAGTCCCCAGAAGAAAATAAAAAAGTTGTGCTGGATAACCAACTGTGTTTAAGATGCCTAAGGGAAAAGGCCATGTTACTAAGGAGTGTAAAAAAAAAGGCCACATGCAGCATTTGCAAAGGACGCCATCCTACACCACTACATGAACAACGTCCAAAGAAAGATAAATCCTCAATACCTAAAGATACTGAGGAAGGAAAGAAAGTATCAGTATTCTCTTGCAGAGTGAGGGAAGGAGAAAGCAACGGCACATCAATGGTTGTACCAGTGTGCAAATTTCAAATCCTAAAAGGAGGAACAAGAAGGTATACGCCTTTGCGCTACTGGATGCCCAGAGTGACGTCACCTTCATTGATCAAGAAATCTGCAAGAAATTACAATTGGCTACAGAACCAGTGAAGCTCAAACTCACCACAATGACAGGGAGAGACACATTAGTGAATAGTCAAAGGACTGAGAGTTAGAGGACTTCATTCAAACTGCATATTAGATCTACCTCCAGCTTATACAAAAGACGATATACCTCTAGATCGAGATCGGATACCTACCTGTGAAACAGCCAATAAATGGGAGCACCTATCTGTCATTTGTCATGAAATGTCCCCGCTGAAGGAGTTTGGTGTTGGACTGTTGATAGGTTACGATTTTCCCGAAGCCTTGGTACCATGAAAGGTAATCACAGGAGAAAAGGGTGAACCCTACACTGTTCAAACGGATATAGGATGGAGTGTTGTTGGAGGAAAACAGCAGATCGCAAACTCAAGACAGGAGACAGGTTTGTGTCATCGAATATCTGTCCAAAAGTTACCAACTGCAAGCCCAGCAAAAGTAATCAAGATCCTTGAATCCAACTTTGCAGACATAAGTTCTAAAGAAAAGAGTGTATCTCAAGAAGACATAAAGTTCGTACACACTCTAGAAGAAAGTATTCAGCAGAATCAACAAGGTCATCTTAAAATGCCCTTACCTTTTAGAGTACGACCTCGTCTGCCAAATAACAGAAATCTTGCCCTAGTAAGATTGAAATGTTTGAAGAAAAAGATGGGAAAAGATCCCAAATTCAAACAGGATTATTTGAAATTCATTGAAGGCATCCTTGAAAGACATGCAGAGAAAGTTAATAACAAACCTAAAGAAGGAGAAATGTGGTACATCCCACATCAAGGTGTTTCACCACTCAAATAAACCAGATAAGATTAGAGTAGTATTTGATTGCTTAGAAAAGTACAATGGTGTTGCATTGAATGATCATCTACTAAAAGGACCAGATCTTACAAACACTCTGCCTGGAGTACTCTGTAGATTCAGAAAGTATCCCGTAGCAGTCACGTGACATTTAAAAGATGTTCCACCAGTTTCATGTGAAGAATGAAGATAGAGACTTTCTGAGTTTTCTATGGTGGGAGGATGGAGATACAGATACAGAGCCAGCAGAATACAGAATGAAAGTACACTTGTTTGGAGCAGCATCATCTCCAGGTTGCGCCAATTATGGTATGAAGTACCTGGCTAATCAGAATGAAAAGGATTGCCCATCAGCAGCAAATGTTCTGAAGAAAAACTTTTATGTAGATGATGGTCTCATAAGTCTAGAGTCTACAGAATCAAACTAGTGAAAGAAAGCCAAGAGTTATGCGCAAGAGGAAAACTGCGCCTTCATAAATTCATCTCAAACAACAGAGAGGTATTGAAATCCATCAGTGACTGAACATGCAGCAACAATTAAGAATGTAGATCTCAATTATGATCATCTTCCAGTTCAGAACGTACTTGGATTGGGATGGAATATAGAGAACGACAAGTTCTTCTTTGAAGTATCTATTGAAAAGAAAGTTGCAACTAGACGAACCATTCTTTCCGCAGTGGCTTCTATATTTGATCTATTGAGATTCCTTTCCTCAGAGCAAAAGAAATACTACAAGAATTATGCAGACAGAAGTTGGGATGGGACGAGCCCATACCTGAAAATTTGAGGCCAAGGTGGGAGAGTTGGATAAGAGACTTGCAAAACTTGAGAGAATTTCGAATACCCAGATGTTTTGTACCTCATGGTTTCGGAAAGTACAGGAAAATAGAACTTCATCATTTTTCAGATGCCAATAGTTATGGTTATGGTCAATGCTCCTACATCAGAGTAATAGGAGAAGAAAAGATACACTGTGCCCTGGTTATGGGAAAGGCCAGAGTTGCACCTACCAGTATTCAGACAATACCAAGACTAGTTTCAGCATCAGTAAGCAGGTTACTGAGAGAAGAATTGGAATTGAAAATAGATAATGAATATTTTTGGTCAGACTCACAAGTTGTCCTAGGATACATAAACAACAAAGCTCGAAGATTCCATATCTTTGTCGCCAACAGAGTTGAGAAAATTCGGGAAATATCAAATCCGGAACATTGGCATCACATTGACACAAAGCATAACCCAGCAGATCATGCTTCAAGAGGCCTGAATGTAACTGAATTTAAAAATTCAAACTGGTTCACCGGTCCAGAGTTCCTTTAGGAAAATGAAATCACGCCCAGTAAAGGTTACACAGAATTGTCTATGGGTGATCCAGAAGTAAAAGTTGTACAAACATTGAGCACTGCTGCCAAGTGTCAAGATGACATACTTGAAAGACTAGCCAGATGTTCAAAATGGAATACAGTCATAAACGTAGTAGCTCGAATTCAACGTTTGGCAAAAGAAATCATTGAATGTAGAAGAAAGAATGAAAGCTGAAAAAACAGTCATAAGACTCATTCAACAGAGATTCTACAGTGAAGAGTTGAAGAGACTTAGTCAAGAACCTAAAAGGCTTCCAAACAACCACCCTGTTACAGCCACTATCTCTGGCTGTGACCTTCCGTCCTTGCTCGTTCGGCGCTCCTCGCTGAAGTTTCGTTTCTGTGTGTTATTTGTGGTTCTGTATGGGTTAACTCCCCTGTGTGCCTATTAGGAGTTAATCCTCTGTCTGCTCCATGGGTGTGGCTTCTCTGCTGCACCCATGGAACCTGTATATAAAGCTGAGGTTTCCTCAGTTCTGTGTCAGCTCTCCTGGTGTGTGTTGTCTTGTCCTGTCCTGCTCCTGGTTTGTACTCTCTCTCCCATGCTGCTGACCCATGGGATCCGTGTCTGTCTGTCTGTGCTCTGTGGGTTTCCCTACTTGTTCATTGATGTCCTCTTTCCTGTCTTTCTGTTATCTGTTCTCTGTTCTGCCAGTTATGTTTTAGTTACCCTGTTTCCCCGAAAATAAGACAGTGTCTTATATTAATTTTTGCTCCAAAAGATGCGCTAGGTCTTATTTTCAGGGGATGTCTTATTTTTCCATGACACAGGGGGATCAGAGGGGAGAATCAAAATGACACAGGAGAATCTGAGGGAAGATTACAATTTTAGTACCCTTTCTTATCCTCCTGTGTCATTTTGATTCCCCCCTCTGATCCCCCTGTGTCATTTTAAGTGACCCCCTTCCCCTGTGCCAGCGGACAGTGGATTATTTAGTCTCTCCCCCCTCCCACCTTCACCAGACATCCCCCACCACTTTATCAGACATTCCCCTTCCCCATACCTCAGTCACCCCTGTATGTCCGCGCCGGCCAGATTCCACACAATGTGCCCGACTCCTGCCCTGCGCAACTCACTCACATTTAGACAGTGAGTCAGCCAGACTCCATCAGGGCAGAGCGAGCAGCAGGCGGCAGCTTGTCCTGGCAGTGGCGCGGGCTCTCTGATTTAAAGAGACCTCGCACCGCCTGAACAGCTCTGGCTGTGCTGCGGCCAATCAGTGAGCTGCGCGGCGGCGCCCGCCGCTACGATCGGGAGGAGTCAGATGCCTTGCAGTAACTTCTGGGACCTTATATTCCGGGGGGCCTTATTATCGGGGAGGCCTTATTTTCGGGGGGATGCCTTATATTTCAGCAAGAGGCAAAACTAGAGGTAGGTCTTATTTTCGGGGGATGTCTTATTTTCGGGGAAAGACGGTACTTTGTGTGTATTCATATGTCTGTGTTCAGCAAGCCCTTGCTGCACCTTTCTTTGCAGCAAAGTGGCATGCGCAAGGCCATGCTGTTTACTACTGGTGGAGCAAGTCCTTCTCTGCTCATTGCCACTCCTGCTCCCTTGCGTGAACTCCTGCTTGTATTTTTAGTTATCTTGTGTGTATTCATATGTCTCGGTTCAGCAAGCCCTTGCTGCAGCGCACCTAGCTGCAGAGTGCTATGCGCAAGGCCACGCAGTATACCACTGGTGGAGCAAGTCCTTCTCTGCTCATTGTCACTCCTGTTTCCTTGCTATGTATTTCTGCTTGTGTTATTAGTTGCCCTGTTTTGTATTTGCCTGACTGTTATGTTTGTCTATGTGCCGTCGGTACCTTCTGGTACCTGTTGTCCATTCGTTCCTGCTGTCACTGTCTAGTTCACGCTCCAGAGTGGACCCTGGCAACTTCCTGCGGCAAAGCCTAACCCTACCTTCTGGGGCCCTAGTGAATACCAGGAGTTGCTTAGTCATGCCCCTCTGGAGTATTACTAGACAGTGGTGCAGTGGGGGTTTTCTCCCACTGTGCTGGCGGTACATAGAGCTCATGATTTGTCTGTGCTGCCTTCCCTGATTTTTGTTTGTGTAATAAACTCTTGTGTGTCTGTATCTGATTTCCGTTTGTTTATTGCTTGACGACGCGGTGGTCTCTCCTGGGACCTCCAACTCGTGACACACCCATTGTACAAGCTTCATCTTGTTCTGCAGGATGGTATACTGAAGGTGGGAGGGAGACTGGAAAATGCTCGTTACCTATCAGAGTGAGGCATCCAGCAATTCTACCCAAAAATTCGACCTTCACAAGATTGATTATTGATCACTACCACAGCATATCCTTGCATCAAGGAAGAAGCTTTACCCAAAGCTGTTTGAGAGAAGGTTGTTACTGGATTGTGAAAGGAAGCAAAGTTATATAAGTAAATGTGTAGACTGCTGAAAGGCACGTAGACCTACAGAAGAACAAAGAATGGCAGATTTTCCCGGCAGATCGTGTAAACACATCACCACCATTTCTTTATAGCGGAATGGATTGTTTTGGCCCATTCATCACCAAACAGAACCGCAAGGAGTACAAGAGATATGGACTAATATTTAAATGTTCCAGACTGATTCACCTGGAAATGTTAGAAGATATGTCAACTGACGCATTCATCAACGCCTTGAGATGTTTCATAGCCATTAGAAGTACTGTCAGAGAGCTTAGATCTGACAAAGGATCTAATTTTGTTGCAACAAAGAATGAATTGAAGAAAGCTCTAAAAGAGATTGATGAAGAAAAAGTAACTATTTGTTAGAGAAACAGTGTGATTTTCATATGAATGCTCCACATGTAAGCCATACAGGAGGAGTTTGGGAAAGACAAATCAGAACTGTGTCATGCCCTGCTCAGGTTTTGTGCGGAGGTCTGCCAGGTTAGGAGCATGTGTGTAGTTTTTTTTTTTGTTTTGGGTTTGGAGTTGAGCTGTTTCCGCCTCCCTTCAGGTGCACTGGGTGGGGTCATTTGTGTGAGTTTAAATTATGCCCCTTCCCAGTGTCCTGTGCGGGTTATAGCTTATATCTTGCTCTGCCAATACCTAGACTGCCATTTCTCAGCTGCTCTGAGATGGAGTCAATTGATGCGCTAGTTGATCGCATGCAGGGATTATCCCTAGAGGTTGCTGATCTGTGTAATTTTGTTTCACGGTGTCAGAATGCTCTGGCATCAGGTGCTATTGGAGGAAGTCAAATCTATGGGGAGCCTAGAGTCGCTCTCCCTGATAGATTTTCAGGGGGTGTGGACGACTTTATTCGCTTTAGAGAGTCATGCAAACTGTATTTTCAGCTGCGGCCATCTTCATCTGGTGATGAGAGTCAGAGAGTAGGGATAATCATATCCCTGCTTAAAGGGGACGCGCAGTCCTGGGCCTTTTCTCTGCCGACCGGTTCTCTGGCCCTCCAGTCGGTGGATGAATTTTTTAAAACCTTGGTATTCATTTATGATGACCCAGATCGGGTCTCGATGGTGGAATCTAGGTTGCATAATTTATTTCAAGGAGAACGTACTGCAGAGGCGTACTGCGTTGAGTTTAGGAGATGGGCTACGGAGTCTGAGTGGAATGACCCCACGCTACGTAGTCAGTTTTGTCAGGGCTTGTCTGAGAGATTGAAAGATGTTCTCGCTTTTCATGAGTATCCGGATACATTGGAGAATGCTATGTCTTTAGCAGTACGGTTAGATAGACGCATTAGAGAGAGGTGTAAGGTTCCTTCCGCGCGAGGGATCCCTTCTGGGAGTGGTTTCGTCTCACCAGTTCCCCAGGGTAATATGACATGTAATTCTGAGGTAGGGGAGGACCCCATGCAGCTGGGTAAGGTGTCTTTCCGTTCTGGTAATAGGAACTTTAGGAGGTTGCATAAGCTATGTTATTACTGTGGAGAAAGTGGTCATTTTGTTTATGCTTGTCCTTTTGATAAACTGCAAGTTGATAATAAAGAACCACAAAGAGGTTTACATAAAGAAAATAAAAAAAACATCCCTGACTCTTGGTAGTGTGAATGAGGTGTTGAAGCAAGCAGGTATGCAATCTCCCTGCAATTCTCGTTTTCTCCTTCCAGGTATGGTGGTGCTAGACTAGTATTCATTGACTGTGGTGCTGGGGTAAACCTTATTGATTTTCTTTTTCTTCAAAATCTGGGCTTAAAGAGGACCTTTCACCGATTATTACACAATGAACTGAGTATACATACATGGAGAGCGGCGCCCTGGGATCTCGCTGCACTTACTATTATCCCTGGGCGCCGCTCCGTTCTCCCGTTATGCCCTCCGGTATCTCCGCTCACTAAGTTATAGTAGGCGGAGATTTCAGTCCCTAAGTTATGGTAGGCGGAGTCTGCCCTTGTTCTGCTCTAGCGCTGGCCAATCGCAGCGCAGAGCTCACAGCCTGGGAGGTTATTTTCTCCCAGGCTGTCAGCTCTGCTATGCGATTGGCCAGCACTACAGAAGAACAAGGGCAGACTCCGCCTACCATAACTTAGTGAACGAAGATACCGGAGGGCAAAGCAGGAGAACGTAGTGGCGCCCGGGGATAATAGTAAGTTATAGTGTAATAATCGGTGAAAGGTCCTCTTTAAGTACTTGCACTTTAGAAAGAGAGATTCTGGTATTCGCAATTGATTCTTCCCCTCTTTCTGAAAGGAGTCTCACTCATATTGCTCATGGTATTCAGTTAAGGGTGGGTGATTCACATGTTGAGATCATTTCTTGTTTTGTCATAAAGGACTTGCCCACTCCTATGGTCTTAGGTTTACCGTGGTTGATGAAACATAACCCTACTATAGATTGGCAGGCAAGGCAGATCATTGGTTGGAGTGAATTTTGTTCGGACAATTGTCTTGGTGCATCTATCTCAGGGGTGTCTACTACGGTTCTACCACAGTATATCTCAGATTTTGCGGATGTCTTTTCAGAGGGTGGGGCTCAGGAGTTGCCTCCTCATCGTAAATATGATTGTCCGGTTAATCTCATCCCAGGGGCTAAGTTGACAAAGTCTTGGCTATACAATCTTTCTCAACCTGAAAGAGAGGTCATGCGGAAGTATATTGCCGAGAGTTTGGCAAAGGGTCATCTAAGTCTCTGGTCACAGTTGGTTTATTCTTTGTAAAGAAAAAGGATGGATCACTTAGACCTTGTTTGTATTTCCGGGAATTGAACCTCATTACGGTCCGTGATCCGTATCCCCTTCCTTTGATTTCTGACCTTTTTGATCAAATTCTTGGAGCCAAGGTGTTCTCCAAGTTAGATTTAAGAGGGGCCTACAATCTGATCAGAATCAAGGAGGGGGATGAGTGGAAAACGGCCTTCAACACGCACGAAGGTCATTTCGAGAATCTGGTTATGCCTTTTGGATTAACTAACACGCCAGCGGTGTTTCAGCGATTTGTCAATGACGTTTTCCATCATTTTGTGGGAAGATTAATTGTAATTTCCTTGGATGACATACTAATTTACTCTCCTGATCTGAAGACCCATCAGGATCACGTGAGACAGGTTTTGTCGATCCTTCGGGAGAATAAATTATATGCTAAATTGGAGAAATGTGTGTTTTCTGTTCAGGAGCTTCCATTTCTGGGATATCTGCTTTCTGACTCTGGTTTTTGTATGGACGCCGAAAAGGTCCGGGCGGTTATGGAATGGGACCGACCGGAGAATCAGAAAGCTTTGATGCGGTTTTTGGGGTTTACCAATTATTATAGAAAATTTATCTTGAACTACTCTACCACTGTAAAACCTCAGACCGATATGACTAGGAAAGGCGTCGACTTCTCTGTCTGGTCGGATGAGGCATTGCAGGCCTTTTCGGCTATTAAGGAATGTTTTGCGTCTGCTCGCATTCTGATGCAGCCCGGTGGGTCTCAGTCATTCGTGGTGGAGGTGGATGCTTCAGAGGTGGGGGTTGAAGCAGTGTTGTCGTAGGGTTCATCTCCTGGCAAATGGCGTCCGTGTGCTTTTTTTTCCCAAGAAGCTCTCGGTCGCCGAGAGGAATTATGATGTAGGAGATAGGGAATTGCTGGCCATCAAATTGGCCTTTGAAGAATGCCATCACTGGTTGGAAGGGGCGTCTCATCCCGTTACAGTATATACTGATCATAAGAATTTGGCTTACCTGCAATCCGCCAAGCGTCTGAATCCTAGACAGGCTAGATGGTCACTGTTCTTTACTAGGTTCAATTTTGTGGTTACTTTTCGCCCGGGGGTTAAAAATGTCAAGGCAGATGCATTGTCTCGTAGTTTTCCTGGAAGTGATTCAGAGAATACTGCTCCGATTTTGGCTGATGGGGTGGTGGTCTCCGCTCTATACCCCGAGTTGGAGGTGTTGGGAGCCCAGGGGGGGGCTTCTGATTCTTGTCCCCCAGGGAGGTTGTTTGTTCCTGCTGGACTGCGATACAAGGTATTCAAGGAACATCATGATACTGTCCTTGCTGGACATCCTGGTGGCAAGTCCACCTTTGATCTTATTTCTCGGAGGTTCTGGTGGCCCGGGTTACGTAAGAGTGTTGAGGATTACGTAGCAGCTTGTGAGACCTGTGCACGGTCAAAGGTTGCTCACACTCTACCGTCTGGTTCACTTCTTCCTTGGTCTATTCCATCTCGTCCTTGGACGCACTTGTCTATGGACTTTATTACTGATCTGCTGAGTTCCTCCGGGAAAACAGTGATTTTGGTGGTTGTGGACCGTTTTAGTAAAATGGCTCACTTTGAATCATTAGCTAGTCTGCCCAATGCTAAGACTCTTGCTCAGGTTTTTGTTGATAACATTGTGAAATTACACAGCATTCCCTCGGATGTGGTTTCTGATAGGGGCACGCAGTTTGTTTCCAGGTTTTGGAGGGCGTTCTGCTCTCATCTTGGTGTTCAACTTTCGTTCTCTTCGGCTTTTCATCCGCAGTCTAATGGGCAGACAGAGCGTACTAACCAAAACCTGGAGACCTAGGTGTTTTGTGGCTGAGAACCAGGAGGACTGGTCCTCATTCTTACCTCTAGCAGAGTTTGCTTTGAATAACCGTAGGCAAGAGTCCACGGGTAAGTCGCCATTTTTTGGTGCATACGGTTTTCAGCCTCAGTTTGGTACCTTTTCTGGGACTGGTTCCTCTGGGATGCCAGAGGAGGAGAGATTTTTTTCTGCCTTGTCTTCTATCTGGCGGAGGATCCAAGTTAATTTGGAAAAGATGGGATAGAGGTATAAGCGAACGGCTGACAAGAGACGTATGACTGGTCCAGACCTGTGTGTGGGTGATCTGGTGTGGTTATCTACTAAAAATATTAAACTGAGAGTACCTTCTTGGAAACAGGGTCCAAGATTTATTAGACCTTACAAAATATCTGCGGTTGTCAATCCATTGGTGTTTCGTCTGGATCTTCCGCAGATCTGGAGGATCCATGATGTGTTCCACAGGTCTTTACTGAAGAAATATGTGAAACTGGTGGAACCATCGCCATTGCCTCCTCCTTTTCTGGTTGATGGCAATTTAGAGTTCGAGATCTCTAGGGTTCTCGACTCACGTTTTCTTTGGGGTTCCCTTCAGTATCTGGTACACTGGAGGGGATACGGCCCCGAGGAGAGGATGTGGGTTCCGGCTGTAGATGTAAGTGCCAGTCGACTGGTGAGAGCCTTTCACAGGGCCCACCCGGATAAAGTTGGGCCGGGGTGTCCGGAGGTCACGCGTAGAAGAAGGGGGGGTGGTACTGTCATGCCCTGCTCAGGTTTTGTGCGGAGGTCTGTTAGGTTAGCAGCACGTGTGTAGTTTTTTTTTGTTTGTTTTGGGTTTGGAGTTGAGATGTATCCTCCTCCCTTCAGGTGCACTGGGTGGGGTAGTTTGTGTGAGTTTAAATTACGCCCCTTCCCAGTGTCCTGTGCGGGTTATAGCTTCTATCTTGCTCTGAGGAAAGGTGGATTTGCTGTTTCTGCTCTGCTACTAAGATAAGTTGGTTTTGGTTTCCATTTTGTGTTCTGTCTAGGCTGTTAGAGACACACCTGCCTCCTCCAGGACCTGAGGAAGCAGGCTGCCTCTTTCCCCTTTCCACTATCTCAGGAACTTTAGGGAGTCTTCAGCCTTAGGCACGGAGGCACGTTTATTCCCACCTTTAGGGTCTGAACGTGGGCACAGAAGTCCAGGGAGAGCTGGTAGGGAATTGTCAGGAGGTGACCTTTATTCCCAGCTTCTGGCCTAGACGCTTGTTTTGAGGTTTTCTTTATGTTTATTGTCTCTTGTATCCTACCCATCGTGACAAACTGTGAGAACTGTGCTAAGTTCAGTGTTGAAAAAGAACGCCAGAAGAATAGATGATGCTTCACTTAGGACCCTATTCTATGAAGTAATGTCTATTGTTAACAGTCGTCCACTTACAGTTGATAACATCAACGATCCAACAAGTTTGGACCCTTTAACTCCCAACCATCTACTTCACCTTAAGTCTGATTACATACAGCCACCGCCTGGCAAGTTCACCTAAGAGGATTTATATGGCCAGAAGGAGATGGCGAAGAGTTCAATATCTATCAGAACAGTTTTGGAAAAGATGGAGGAAAGAGTACTTAGCCAATATGATGCTAAGAAGTAAATGGCAAACACCCAGAAGAAATGTCCAAGTTGGTGACATAGTGTTAGTAAAAGAAGAAGATTTACCTAGAAGTCAATGGAATTTGGCAAAAGTTCTAGAAGTTTGAAAGGATGAAGACAGACTAGTAAGAAGAGTGTTGTTACAAATAGGAGACTCAAAAATTGACAAAAAAGGAAAACATCTCACTACTCCACTCAAGTTGGAATGTCCTATACAGAAGTTAGTTGTTCTACTTGAGTGATAAAAGACACTTGGAAGTTGAGAACCTGATGGAAAATTTCTCAAATTCATGTTCAAGTCCTACCACTAAGAACATAGAATTATAGGTAATTTTGGTGGGAGTGTAGCTGGCCAGCTAAGACCTGTCCTAGTTTGCTAGTATAGCTTATATGTGTATACAGCTAGACCTGCAAATAGCCTTAATACAGTTCATATGTTTATGTGTTAAAAACAAAAGCAGACTTTATTTACTGTGACACCGTGTTTTGGATGTCATATAACTATTATATTTTGTGTTCACAGAAGCAGAAAAATATAATATGCCTTTAAGATTCATTTTGTAATGTAAGGTAAGCTCAGTGACACAGCAGAAACAGCAGAAAGCATAGTGCTAATCTGTTGTTGCTGGGCAGAAGTCTAGACCAATCACAGCCAGCCTCACGCACAGCCTATCTGGGAATTCCCCTAGCAGGAGCTGCTAGAATCATTATTCACCAGAGACAGGAACTGAAGAGACATTTACTCCACTGAGAGCTGTGTTTTTATGGAAGCAGAAAGGCCAAAATAGGTATTTTAAACAGTTTTATAATGTTCCTACTGTTAGTATAGTGATTAGAACTGTATACTGAACCAGTTATATGTGTGTGTGTTTACTTACAGTTCCACCAAATTGCAAGCTACAATTTCCAACCACAAAGTTCACAATCCAAATTCAAATTCCATATTGCAATCCAAATTGCATACAACCATACTAGATCATACTCAACCAATCTGCAAATAGTTACTGCTAACTTCATACGGCAAATTGCTACCAAATTCAGCAGGTAAACTATTAGTTAGACCTTAGATATACCTCTCAGAGAGATTATAAAGTGCTTAAATAACTTAAAGTGAGAGTACAGATACTCAAGAGAGAAATATATCCACCATTTTATGTTGAATGACAAGATTGAACAGTTGAACCACCATCTTATGCATACCGCCATTTTATGATACTTTATTCAACACGTGTATTGTACATGGACTATCTGCTGCGGAGGCGGCAGTGTTATATATGAAGAAAAGTTGAAGTTAATAAAGAAGTTATTTTAAGCACTTGGTGTGCTCTTTAAACCTACTGTTTCCATAGAACAGCGCTAGAGGAATTACAGAGTAATAGACAGTCTGGTTAGACTAAAAGCCTGCCACACTCACTATGGCTAAACTCATCAGTTTCATAAGAATGTAGCCTAAATGAGAATTTAAAAAAGGTCAGGAGTTCAAAGATAAAGGCTACAGGCTAAAGGCTACAGATGGAGCATTCAGAGCCTGCTAGCAGTGCTGATATTTTTGACACAAAACTTTTTTTTTTGTTTGCAGATTTCAGCGCATATTCTGCAGAAAAATCTGCGACTGTTGTCAATAATTGATCTATGCCATAGTTTATACAATGCTGTTTTTTTCCATGTGATTTATAAAATCTATGAAAAAAAGAAAGCAACATTTTCCTTCTTGGCACGGGTATCCACATGCAGATTAGCACCACTGAACTAGGCTACTCTGTGGTTGGATTCGTGGAATGGCATACCATAAATCTGCGGTGGAAATCTAAGCTCCAGCCGCAGATTTCTGCTGAGGATTCCATGGCAGATACACGTTGGATTTTTTTCAAGTGTATTTTGCAATGTGAACATAGTTTTCCAGGGTAGACAAAATAGATGTGATTTAAATTAACACCAAATTAAACAAAAGAACCAGATCAAACAGAAAGAAAGTGCTAGGTGTCAGAAAGTCTGAGGCAACATGATTCTATACCAAGAAATAAAAAAAATAGATACTGAACACTAGCACAAGACAAGTCCTCTTTATAAAGTATCAAATGTACCGTACTTTTAAATTCTTCACATTTTATTTAATTTTCTGTCCTAAATTAACCTTTGTGCTGGTTGATTTTCATGTCCTCGGTGCAAAGGGCTTTTCCTCCTCACAGAAATCCTTCTGCATAGGACACTACTTTTTAAAAATAAGGTGGTTCTTCTTTAAAGTGTACCTAAACTTTCAAATAAACTTTATTAAAAAATAATTCTAAATGTGATGAAAAGAACTGTAAGAATGTAATATACTTAACTTTTTTTTTGGCACTCTTGAATCTGTACACTGCTGACATATCATGTACAGATTCCAAAGGCGCCGCAGTGAGCGATGTACAGGCAGAAAAAAACATTGCTGCGCCTGCTTGTTCCAGAAAGGCTCTCTAAAAGCTCTGCATAGCACATCACTAATATGCTATGCCAGGCTTTACTGGAGTGAGTGCAGGCAGGGGCAGTTATGTGCTATGCAGAGCTAATGCTTCCACTTAAAATCTTTGCATACCACATTGGTACAGGCGTTTATTAGAGCGGAGCTTGCAGCGAGCGGAGCTGGTACGGGCAGGAACAGTGATGTGTGGTCCTGCCTGTACATCGCTCACTGCGGCCCCAGTGGAATCTATACACCAGTACATCGCTTACTTGTAGGCAGTGTATGAGTGTACAGATTCAAACCTGCGATAGGCACCTAAACTTCAGGTGCCTATTACACAAAGAAAAGTTAAAAAAATTAAAATTAAAAATTAAAGTATATTACAAATATACTTTTCATCACATTTAGAATATATTTGAACCCCTTCTACCCCAGGCCAGTTTTCGCCCTTCTGCCCAGGTCCTTTTTTGCAAATCTGACGTGTCACTTTATGTGGTAATAACTTTGGAACACTTTTACTTATCCAAGCCATTCTGAGACTGTTTTCTCATGACAGTCATAAATTTGAGTCAATATATTTTGCCCTTATTTATGAAAAAAATCCCTACTTTACCAAACATTTTCAAAAATTCGCAATTTTCAAAATTTCTATTTCTCTGCTTTTAAAACAGAAAGTGATACCTCATAAAATATTTATTACCTAAAAGGGTTGTCCGGGTTCTGAGCTGAACACGGACATACCTCCATTTTCACCCCGGAAGTCCCCCTGACATGAGCATCGGAACAGTTCATGCTCTGATGCTCTCCTTTGCCCTGCGCTAAATCGCGCAGGGCAAAGGCATTTTTTGGAGATCCGGTGACATACCGGGCTCTCCATGGGGTTTGAAGTCACTTTGTGTTAACAGCCAAACAAAACTCAATATTTATTACGCTGATTCTGCGGTTTACAGAAACACCCCACATGTGGTCATAAACTGATGTAAGGGCACACGGCAGGGTGCAGCAGAAAAGGAACGCCATATGGTTTTTGGAAGGCAGATTTTGCTGGACTGGTTTTTAGATGTCATGTCCCATTTGTAGCCCCCCTGATGCACCCTTATAGTAGAAACTCCCAAAAAGTGACCCCATTTTGGAAACTAGGGGATAAGGTGCCAGTTTTATTGTTACCATTCATGGGTACATATGCTTTTTTGATCATTCATCATTACACTTTATGGGGCAAGGTGACCAAAAAATTTTAAATTTTGGCACAGTATTTATTTATTTTTACAGCGTTCACCTAGGGGTTAGGTGATGTGATATTTTTATAGAGCAGATCATTACGGACGTGGCAATACCTAATATGTATACCTTTTCTTATTTAAAAATAGTGGTAGGTTGTGGTGGCTCACTAGCAAGTATTTAAGGTATGGTGCTGCAGGCTCATATAGAGGGAATCACCCCATCCTCTCTTAAAAGGCAAACAAATAAATAAATAAAAAAATAAATAAATAATCAAGGCTGTATAGAATTATCCCCTGATTATGTGGGAGGATTCCCTGGCCAACTGGGAGTAGTATGAACAACAGGTGTCCGAGATTTGGGAAGCAATTAAAGCAGGCATGTCCAAAGTCCGGCCCGCGGGCCAATTCCGGCCCGCGGTCCGGAGTAAAACGGCCCCCGAGAGGTTTGATTAAATCATGGGTATTCCGGCCCCTCTCACCAGTCACCGCCAGCTACTCACCAGGAGCCCACAGCTTCACAGGAAGAGGCTGCATCAGCAAAGGCCAAATCTCGCGGCGACGTCCGAGATCACGCGAGAGTTGGTCTTTGCCTTCACAGAGAAGGAAAGCCGAGATCTCACAACGTCCGAGATCTCGCAGGATTTGGGCTTAGGGAGAAGGAAAGCCCAAATCTCAGATGTCACGAGATCTCTGACGTCACGAGATCTCGGCTTTTCTTCTCTTGTAAGGCCAGAATATCGGCAAAAATGTCATACTGCACATAAAATATAATTGTGATCGGTTAAGTAGCAGTTTGTTGAGGTCTCCTACCTCCACGGATCACATTACCCCCAGAGGACATTTATTCAGTGTGAAGGTCACAAATGTAGAAGAAAAATTTTATTAAAACGTTTCTGGCTGCGTTCTAGCGCTGAGTTCCAGGTCCAAACATCATGATCAAAGTCATCACCAATTAACGTCGCCTTTCCTTCTCCCTGCGCCTCCACACTTACAGCCACAAGGCCAGGGCGACCATAAGGGCTATTGAGCCTATTTGAGTCTATTGAGGAAAAAAACACACACTTGCAGGCTGGGCTGTGAACTAAAGCAGAAAAGGGGGCATAATCCGAATTAGATATTAAGAGACAGTTAACGTCAAAAGGAGTTGATTTTGACTTCTTTTCAATAGCCTGTGATGAAAGCACGGACCTCTCCGACACAGCTCAGTTGCTGATTTTTCTGAGAGGGGTGGACGATGAAATGAATGTGACTGAAGAGCTACTTGACCTCCAGAGCCTTAAGGACCAAACAAGAGGAACAGATTTATTTGTTTCTGTTAGTTCTGCCATAGATGAACAAAGTTACTGGGATAATTACTGATGGGGCACCTGCCATGGCTGGTGAACGAAGTGGATTATCAACCCTAATCTGTAACAAGGTGATCGAAGAAGGAGGCAAAGCTATTAAACTGCATTGTATAATTCATCAACAAGTTCTCTGTGCTAAACATCTGAAATATGACCATGTTATGAAACCGGTGCTAAAGACCATTAATTTTATTCGCTCTAGAGCCCTGTGCCACCGCCAGTTTAAACAGTTTCTACTGGATATCCAGGCTGAATACGAAGATGTTTTATATCATAACGATGTATAAGATGGCTCAGTCGAGGGTCTGCACTGCAACGTTTCTACTCTCTCAGAATAGAAATTGGAGAATTCTTGGAAACAAAGGGACAACCGATGCGAGAACTATCTGATCCTATTTGGCTGGCTGTTTTAGGGTTTCTAGTCGACATAACAAAGCATCTGAATGTACTAAACACGAGTCTTCAGGGCAAAGATGCAGCGGTGAACCAGCTTTATTCACACCTCAAAGCCTTTGGAGCAAAGCTGCAACTTTTCCAAAAGCATTTGTCACAAACACCGCCCAATACCATTCATTTTTCAGCGTTGCCGGAAATAATGTACAGTTTTCCACAGGATGATATCAGTGTGCAAACTAGCAGGTATGCAGCAGACATCGTATCTCTTGCTGGGGAGTTAAGACGGCGCTTTCAAGATTTTGCAGCTATTGAAAAGGAGATCACCCTTTTCTCCTCTCCATTCTCTGTTGACCCCGACAATGCTCCAGATCAGCTGCAGCTGGGACAAGACTAAGTGACTCTCACTTGCGTGATATTTTGCGCATCAAAACCACAGCCTTTGAACCAGATCTAGCCTATCTGCTGCAGTCCAGATCTCAGTTTCACCCTTCACATTAGTGCAGGCAAGATTTTTTTCAGTTGAGATGAATACGTTGTAAAATCTCAGTTAAAGGGAACCTGTCATCAACTTTATGCTAATCTCACTGAGGGCAGCATAAATTAGTGACAGAAATGCTGATTTCAGCAGTGTGCCCCTCATGAGCTAAAAGTAAGTGGTTGCTGAGAACCAGCATCATAATCATTGCAGACTGAGCCTGGAAAAGAGTCAAATCTACCTGAGAGGAGTCCTGGTTATTCATAATCTCCTGCACTCCCCGTCCATCTGCTGATGATTGGCAGTTCTCTCCTAGAGAGAAAGGGAGAAAACTAGGTAGAAGACGGTCAGTCATCAGCAGGTGGGCAGGAGAGCAGGAATTCATGAATAACCAGGACTCTTCTCAGGTGGCCGGGACTCTTTTCCAGGCCCAGTCTGCAATGATTGTAATGTTGGTTCTCGGCAACCACTTACTTTTAACTTATAAATGACAGAACGCTGAAATCATCTCACCTGTCTCTACTTTAGTATTCTGCCTTTAGTATGGGCGGAATAAAGTTGATCACAGGTTCCCTTTATTTTCAGTTGGTCAATCAGTTCTAAATATATTTGAACATATGTGTATACTTGGTGTTATGTTCCTGTTCACATTTTTGGAATTTAAAAGTTAACAGACAACCTTGTAATGTACTTTTTCCGACATATTTCTGCCTCCTGTTTTTTATATTGAAGGCAGAGTGATTTAACACCTGTTTAGATTTGTCATCCAAGTCACAAAATGAAAGGTATGGAGTTTGCAATAAAATTTGCATAAAATAGTCAATTTGCATGTAATTTTAATGGTTCAAAGAATGTTGGGCAAAATGGTCGGCCCTCGCATATGTTCACTTCATCAAATCTGGCCCTCCTCGAAAAAAGTTTGGACACCCCTGAATTAAAGGAATGGATAAAAATGGAGGCAGAGCAGGCAGACACTTGACCACTGAGGAAGGGAGAGTGAATCTACCCGTAATGCGTATGGTGAAACAAGTGATGTACCTGCATTGAAAAACCTCCGATAATACTGTATGGCCATACAGAAGAAAATTTCTACAGTAAAGGATTAACTATTCTTATCGTCAAAAGCTGCACCAAAGGAAATTGCGGAACAGAGTGGCAACTCCCGCGATGTTTGGAACTCCCGCGAAATTTAAACCAGCTTGCTGTATGGAGCGACTGAATAAGCCGGCAAATATTTAAAGCTCCATTGAAGCAATAGGGAGACAACAGACGCTAGACGTTAAGCCAAATATCAATTTAAAGTTTTCTTCGATTCAAAGCTCATATTGACCTTAAAAGGATATGCTATAAGAGACTTTTCACATTATCAGGATTCCTGTGGACATTTTATGAACATATTGCGCTCCCAGTGAATACACCTACAACATTTTCAGTGACATTCAGTTTCCCAAATTGGGATAGAGCGCTAGAAGATAATACCCCCTCTTTCCCAAATAACAGCATATACTTGAAGTTTTTTGGTGTGATATATATTATTGAATTTATCGACACTATTGAGTGGTATCGAATATTCTATCGAATATTTCAACATTGAATTTTCTACCATTCAATTTATCGAATATTTCTATCGAATGTATTTTTATCGAATATAGTATCGATCATATCTACCACAATATATGTGACTGTAATGTTGTATATTATTGCTACATTGTTCTTATAAATTTTATTACTTGTATTTTATGGGGATTTAATAAATATTTTCTGCACATGTCAATTTGGTTGGCAAGTGTATGAGTGCTCGCTCATTTTTCTATTACTACATTTGCCTTTTCTTATTTAAGTTTTACACAATAGCATTTTTTAAACCAAAAAATGATATTTTAGTGTCTCCATAGTCTGAGAGCCATAGATGTTTTATTTTTTGACCGATTGTGGTAGGTAAGGTCTCATTTTTTTGAGGGAACGCTTTGGTACTATTTTGGGGGGCATACGTCTTTTTGATCGCTTGGTGTTGCAATTTTTGTGATGTAAGGTGACAAAAAATGGCTTTTTTGGCACTGCTTTAATTTATTTTATTTTTTTACAGTGTTCACCTGAGGGTTTGGGTCATGTGATATTTTTTAGAGCAGGTTGTTATGGATGCGGCAATACCCAATATGTCAACTTTTTTTTTTTTTTACTTTAGCACAATAATAGATTTGAAGCAAAAAAAATCATATTTTAGTGTCTGTATTGTCTGAGTATCTAAATTAACCTTATAATGTTTTTTCTTTTCCTCCACATCTCTTACAGGACCCCTGATCTCCCGACTACGTGCCGCATATCACTATCCTTTTTTCCAGCCCTTAAGTGTATAGCTTTCCAACTAGACCTATAATCTTTTCTTTGGGTCTCCCTCTTTTTCTTATTCTTCTTCTATTTTATTCTATCTTCTTGTTTTTTGGATATCTTTTAAATTCACCCCTCCTCCTTTTTTACACTATATTAGCACAGTGTTCTATAATACTTAGAGATTGTACCATAACACTTCTTAGTACTCTATTTCTATGCTGTACTAGTAGATTTGTGGTTTTATATAGAGTTTATACTTTCTCCTTATACTTTCTCTCTATTATTCTACACCAAACCTGCCGCAATATCCTATTATGCGTTCCATGGGCGGTTCATTTCCGGCCGATAGAACGCATTTCCGGTTCTGATACGTTCCACCGCCCGATTCACTTCCGGCAGGTGGAACGCATTGCGTTCACTGCACTCAGCATGCACGAAGACGGCCACCTGAGCGGCATACAATTATCTTTAGTATTTAAAGTAGGCAAAATGCGGTCCTTAGGTAAACCTCTTTCTTCAAGGTGCTATATGCACCACTTCACTAGGTGTGAACACCCTTTCTATCTTGGCTACCGACTGCGGCATAGGTAAGTCTTACTAAGGGGGATCATGGCCTGCATATGAGGTTTCTAGTACACAAACAGGGACAACAGGATACACCATATTCAGTTTAGCTGTGACCTCGATTTGATTACTCCACCACAATTGTTAACTATGTTAATAGTGATACTAAGGTGTACCGTTCGTCTCTGGGGTCTTATATACAGTACAATATTGAAGTGTGAAAGTGTCCCCTTCCTTAATGTTTTTTTCCATCATATATGGATCCAGCTATCACCATTACGGCAGCCTAAATATCCTGAAAGTGGATGGGGTGACTACTAGACAGTCAATATAGTTATGGCACCTGGTACCATTCGGTCAACACCGGGGCAGATTGTACTTAATACTCTACTTGCCCAATATTGTAAAAATTAACGCTCTGTATCCTATATTATGCACTCTGCACTTTATTGAAATCATGTACTATATATTTAGCGTTTTTTTCCACACATCATGTATTGTACATCAAAATCTTGAATTGTGTCAGGTCACTTTCATGTGTGTCTCTTTGGTCTGATGGATACTATATCAATTTGTGATATTGATTATTACCCACAAATGAATATGTGATTATTCTGCAAGCCTATTGATATGTGATTGTTGATGAGATTGATAATACCTACTCCGAAGTAGATGGCCATTTTTTAATATTGCATCAGTCTTGTATAAGATGTATCATTTATTTTATTTTCGTTGTTCTATGTTTTGATGTATTTTGTTCTATTATAATCGCAGTGTCTGACGAAGGCCTACGCGCCTAAATGAACACGAACTGCCACATGTCTATCTAATGTACTCAGCAAATAAAAGCATTCCAATTGAAGATCATCTGCTGTGATTTTTAATTAATTGTATTTTCTAATAGTCATAGTTTTTTTTTATTTTTTATTAATTGTCTCAGGGTCTCATTTTTTGCGGGTTGAGGTGACAGTTTTATTGGTAGCATTTTGTTGACATACACCTTTTTGATCGCTTGGTGTTGCACTTTTTGTGATGTAAGGTGACAAAAATGGCTTTTTTCGACAGTTTTTATTTTATTTTTTTACGGTGTTTATTGGACGAGGTGGATCATGTGATATTAGAGCCGGTCATTACGGACCTAATATGTGTGTTTTTTCCTTTTTTTTCCCTATTTTTTATTATGAAATCTGGGGAAAGGTTTTTCTATTTTTTTTACTTAAAACTTTATTATTATTTTTTTATTAAAAACACTTTTTTTTTTACACTTTATTTCTGTCCCATTCTGGGACTTCAACTTTTGGGGGTCTGATCCCCTCTGCAATGCTTTACGATACATCTGTATTGTAATGCATTGCCTGTTAGTGTGTGACACTGAGTCATACACTAACAGGTTGCCTAGGAGACCCAGCCTGATGCTGGATCTCCTGGGCACCCGTAGAAGGCAGGTCCAGATGCCGTGCAAGGCATTGGGCAGCCTCTGCACGGCATCAGGCTGCCTTGTCATGCATCGGGTCCCCACCACAGCAGCGCGGGGACTCGATGCACTCCTTCACCCGCCGCAAACTACTACTATGTCGCGGTCAGCGCTGACAGCAGCATAGAAGGGGTTAATCCGCCGTAAACAGCGATACCGGCAGATACAGCAGGGGCCCGGCTAACAGGGACTGCCGGACCCCTGCAGTGATCGGGCGCACCGCCCAGGTGCCCGCCCGATCACCATGACGTACTATTACGTCAAAATGCGGGAAGTCACTGACTTCCATGATGTAATAGTACGTCACATGTCGGGAAGGGGTTAATAAAGTTTAGGTACACTGTAAAAGGAAACCGGACACACATTTTCTAAGAAATTGCCTAACAATGAATAATCACATCTTTTTGTTGCAGTAATTTAATGTTCTTCTTAATGTTTTTAATGTTCCAAGGGCTGATATGAATGTGCTATCTGCAATAGTGATTTCAGACTCTTGAAATGTCAGTTTAGTTCACATTCCTTGGCAAAAGAGAGGAAAACAATTTCTTCATAAGCATTGTCTGATTGTGGTATTGTATTTCTATATTTTCTCTATAAAGGGAAAATGGCAACACTACTGTAAGTGATACACTAATATAAATTGAATAAAAAATAGCAACTTTCATGAGTGGGAGCAATTTGGTTAATGGGTAAAGTAGCTATAGGAATACCAAATTCTGTTATGAGGTAGACACTCTATTGGTATGTACCATCAGCAGAATGTAAATGTTATGAGAACTGGGAGTGCAAATAAGGTTTATGAGTAGTTGCCAGCATATAGTATTACAGAATACCACATAATAGACATACATTATAAAAATCACTAAAGAAACTGTAATATAGCATAAAAGGGACATTTTTGCTTAAAAGGGAAGTCCAGGTTTGATATCTTTTTTTAAAAATTGCAGATCCTCAACAATTAATGGATATGGGTATGGAGTCACTGCTGCAACCCACAATCAACTGTTATAGTGTGACAATCACAATGTAAAGCCTCATGCACACTAACATTTTTTTTTCCCGTTTCCGTTGCGGTCCGTATGCGGAATCATTCACCTCAATGGGTCCGCAAAAACAACGGAAGGTACTCCATATGCATTCCGTTTCCGTATTTCTGTTCCATTAAAAGATAGAACATGTCCTATTATTGCCCACAAATCACGTTCCGTGGCTCCATTTAAGTCAATGCATCCAAATGTCTTCCGTATCCGTTCCGTTTTTGCAGAACAATCTATTAAAAATGTTATGCCCGGCCCAATTTTTTTATGTACCGTTTAAACATTATTGTATGCTTCCGTTTCCGATCCGCAAAAAACGGATCACAAACTAAAACACTACTAAAACAAAAATGTGTAAAAAATGACCGGTGAAATCCGAAAGGTGCTCTTTGGAATGTGGGCCCCTTTGCCCACCTAGGCTGCAAAAAAGTGTCACACATGTGGTATCTCCGTACTCAGGAGAAGTTGGGGAATGTGTTTTGGGGTGTCATTTTACATATACCCATGCTGGGTGAGATAAATATCTTGGTCAAATGCCAACTTTGTATAAAAAAATGGGAAAAGTTGTCTTTTGCCAAGACATTTCTCTCACCCAGCATGGGTATATGTAAAATGACACCCCAAAACACATTCCCCAACTTCTCCTGAGTACGGAGATACCACATGTGTGACACTTTTTTGCAGCTTAGGTGGGCAAAGGGTCCCACATTCCAAAAAAGCACCTTTCGGATTTCACCGGTCATTTTATACACATTTTGATTTCAAACTTCTTACCACACATTTGGGCCCCTAGAATGCCAGGGCAGTATTACTACCCCACAAGTGACTCCATTTTGGAAAGAAGACACCCCAAGGTATTCGCTGATGGGCAGAGTGAGTTCATGGAAGTTTTTATTTTTTGTCACAAGTTAGTGTAATATGAGACTTTGTAAGAAAAAAAATAAAATAAAAAAATCATCATTTTCCGCTAACTTGTGACAAAAAATAAAAAATTCTAGGAACTCGCCATGCCCCTCACGGAATACCTTGGGGTGTCTTCTTTCCAAAATGGGGTCACTTGTGGGGTAGTTATACTGCCCTGGCATTCTAGGGGCCCAAATGTGTGGTAAGAAGTTTGAAATCAAAATGTGTATAAAATGACCGGTGAAATCCGAAAGGTGCTCTTTGGAATGTGGGCCCCTTTGCCCACCTAGGCTGCAAAAAAGTGTCACACATGTGGTATCTCCGTACTCAGGAGAAGTTGGGGAATGTGTTTTGGGGTGTCATTTTACATATACCCATGCTGGGTGAGAGAAATGTCTTGGCAAAAGACAACTTTTCCCATTTTTTTATACAAAGTTGGCATTTGACCAAGATATTTATCTCACCCAGCATGGGTATATGTAAAATGACACCCCAAAACACATTCCCCAACTTCTCCTGAGTACGGCGATACCACATGTGTGACACTTTTTTGCCCAAATTCCTTTTAGGAGGGCATTTTTAGACATTTGGATCCCAGACTTCTTCTCACGCTTTAGGGCCCCTAAAAAGCCAGGGCAGTATAAATACCCCACATGTGACCCCATTTTGGAAAGAAGACATCCCAAGGTATTCAATGAGGGGCCTGGCGAGTTCATTGAAATTTTTTTTTTTGGCATAAGTTAGCGGAAATTGATATATATTTTTTTTTCTCACAAAGTCTCACTTTCCGCTAACTTGGGACAAAAATGTAAATCTTTCATGGACTCAATATGCCCCTCAGCGAATACCTTGGGGTGTCTTCTTTCTAAAATGGGGTCAGTTGTGGGGTGTTTGTACTGCCCTGGCATTTGAGGGTCTCCGCAATCATTACATGTATCGCCAGCATTAGGAGTTTCTGCTATTCTCCTTATATTGAGCATACAGGTAATGAGATTTTTTTTTTCCGTTCAGCCTCTGGGCTGAAAGAAAAGAATGAACGGCACAGATTTCTTCATTCGCATCGATCAATGTGGATGAAAAAATCTCTGCCAAAAAAAGAAAATGGAGGGGAAAGGCGTCTGCCAGGACATAGGAGCTCCGCCCAACATCCATACCCACTTAGCTCGTATGCCCTGGCAAACCAGATTTATCCATTCACATCAATCGATGTGGATGAATAAATCATTGCCGGGATTTTTTATTTTTTTTATATATACAAAGTGTTTGCCAAAGCATATGAACACCGCCACCTCCTCAGCTCATATGCCTCGGCAAACGTATCTTTTACTGCAGAGGAGAAATCTCGTCTTGCAGCGCCGCATACACCGACTTGTGTGTTATCTGACAGCAGCGCAATGCTTCTGTCAGAATGCACATCAGTGCTGCAGCTAGTCGATCGGTTGGTCCACCTGGAAGGTAAAAAAAAAAAAAAACAGGCCGCAACGCAATAATTTTATTAACTTTGGAACAGAACATATAAACTTTAACTTTTTGAACTGAACATTAACCTTTTTGCTTACTGGTGTTTTTTTTTTTTATTTATTTTTTTACCTTTATAGAACAAACCTCTCCTTCCCCATGGGACAATGTGCAAAGCGCAAATCGCCCAAAGATGTGGCGAAGTGCGTTATGCACTTTGTCCCAGGTGAAAGGAGACGTTTGCAGCAGCTGTGAGTGAATGGGCCCTAATAGCCCTGTGTGCCTGTCCTGGTGAGATGTGATCCCTATGCTAGGTGTACCTGTGTGTGGTACTTCTGGAAACACTCCCCTAAGCATAGGGCAGGGTGGTCAGGACAGTCAGGACAGAAATAGCGGGTGTCACGCCTTATTCCACTCCTGCTACAGACACGACATCTTTTTCGGGGTGACGGTTGGGTTGAGGTACCGGCAACGACATTGGGGAAATGTCGCTCGTGTAGACGGCTAACTACACTGGTGGATGGGGCCACAGAACCTTCTGGATACAGGAGGTTCTCGATGATCTCTTCCTGAAATTTGAGGAAGGATCCTGTTCTCCCAGCCTTACTGTAGAGAACAAAACTATTATATGCAGCCAATTGAATCAAATATACAGACACCTTCTTATACCAGCGTCTGGTGCGTCGGGAAACTAAATACGGAGACAACATCTGGTCATTGAAGTCCACCCCTCCCATGAGCAAATTATAGTCGTGGACTGAGAGGAGCTTTTCAATGACACGGGTTGCTCGCTCAATTTGGATTGTCGTGTCTGCGTGAATGGAGGAGAGCATGTAAACATCACGCTTGTCTCTCCATTTCACCGCGAGCAGTTCTTCGTTACACAAGGCAGCCCTCTCTCTCCTTGCAAGACTGGTGGTAACGAGCCGTTGGGGGAAGCCCCGGCGACTAGGTCGCACGGTGCCACAGGCGCAAATCTGTTCTAGAAACAAATGCCTAAAGAGGGCCACACTTGTGTAGAAATTGTCCACATAAAGATGGTACCCCTTGCCGAATAAGGGTGACACCAAGTCCCAGACTGTCTTCCCACTGCTCCCCAGGTAGTCAGGGCAACCGACCGGCTCCAGGGTCTGATCTTTTCCCTCATAGACACGAAATTTGTGGGTATAGCCTGTGGCCCTTTCACAGAGCTTATACAATTTGACCCCATACCGGGCACGCTTGCTTGGGATGTATTGTTTGAAGCCAAGGCGCCCGGTAAAATGTATTAGGGACTCGTCTATGCAGATGTTTTGCTCTGGGGTATACAAATCTGCAAATTTCTGGTTGAAATGGTCTATGAGGGGCCGAATTTTGTGGAGCCGGTCAAAAGCTGGGTGGCCTCTGGGACGGGAGGTGGTGTTGTCGCTAAAATGCAGGAAACCCAGGATAGTCTCAAATCGTGTCCTGGACATAGCAGCAGAGAACATGGGCATGTGATGAATTGGGTTCGTGGACCAATATGACCGCAATTCATGCTTTTTAGTTAGACCCATGTTGAGGAGAAGGCCCAGAAAAATTTTAATTTCAGAAACTTGGACTGGTTTCCACCGGAAAGGCTGGGCATAAAAGCTACCCGGGTTGGCGGTTATAAATTGTGTGGCATACCGATTTGTTTCTGCCACAACTAAGTCTAAGAGCTCCGCAGTCAAGAACAGCTCAAAAAATCCCAGGGCCGAACCGATCTGAGCCGTCTCAACCCGAACTCCAGACTGGGTGGTGAAAGGGGGAACTACAGGTGCGGCTGTAGTTGGTGACTGCCAATCAGGGTTTGCCAGCACCTCAGGGATTCTAGGGGCTCTACGGGCCTGTCTGTGCGGTGGCTGCGACGGGGTAACTACTGCACGTGCCACCGTACCAGCTTCAACTGCCCTTCTGGTGCTCGCTACTTCACCATGTTGTACGGCAGTGCTGGTACTAGGTCCAGGAAGGGCTGCGCTGCTGGTGTATGCCTCACCACGTGATCCGACAGCGCCAGCCCCACTCTGCTGCTCTTGAAGCGGAACCTGCGCAACCTGTGGTCTAGCGACACGGGGCCGGGTACGCCTGGTGCTATCAGGGACCTCAGCCTCCTCGTCCGAACTTTGGGTCAGAGAGCCACTGCTTTCTACAGGTTCATATTCTGACCCGCTAGATTCATCAGATGAGGGTTCCCACTCCTCATCCGACTGGGTCAGAATCCTGTAGGCCTCTTCAGAAGAATACCCCTTGTTTGACATTTGGGCAACTAAATTTAGGGGTATTCCCTGAGACTACCCAAGAAAAAAAGCAAGCCTGTCTTACAAATGGGAGGCTAGCGAAGTACCGGAGGCCGCTGCGGTTGATAAAAAATATCAAAACAGATTTTTTTTTATCGCCGCAGCGCGTGTAAAGTGAATGTGCAGTGATAAAAAATATTTTTTTTTTGTCACTGCGGTGGGGCGGGCGTGGGTGAACGCACGTGTGGGCGACCGATCAGGCCTGATCGGGCAAACACTGCGTTTTGTGTGGAGGGCGAGCTAAGGTGACACTAATACAATTATAGATCTGACCGTGATCAGTTTTGATCACTTACAGATACTATAAAAGTACAAATGCTGATTAGCGATATGCTAAACAGCGAATAAGTGACTGCGGTGCGGTGGGCTGGGCGCTAACTGATCCCTAAACTACCTAACCAAGGGGCCTAAACTATCCCTAAAACCTAACAGTCAATACCAGTGGAAAAAAAAAGTGACAGTTTACACTGATCACTTTTTTCCTTTCACTAGTGATTGACAGGGGCGATCAAAGGGGTGATCAAAGGGTTAATTGGGGTGCAGGGGGTGATCTGGGGCTAAAGTGTACTGTTGGTGCTACTCACTGTGAAGCCTGCTCCTCTGCTGGATCCAACCGACGAAAAGGACCAGCAGAGGAGCAGACAAGCCATATAACAGATCATATTTACTAATATGATCTGTTATATGGCTTGTGATTCGTTTTTTTGAAAATCGCCAGCCTGCCAGCCAATGATCGTTGCTGGCAGGCTGGTGACGAACTTGTCCTTTAACTTTTGCCGGCCCGCTATGCGCATGCGCGGGCCGGCTGTGACCGAAATCTCGCGTCTCGCGAGATGACGCACGGATGCGTCCAGGAGGAATGAATCAACCACCTTCCGGACGCATCCGTGCGTTAGGCGGTCGGGAGGTGGTTAAAAGGAGTTTTTTTGACTGCAGCCATTAGATTCCACAGTTTATTTCATTTTAGGTCTTGTGAGGCAGTGACAGGCCTCATACATGATAGAGGTGTAGAGGGGGTGGATATTACAGTCCAGACCCCTATTTTACCAAAGGTGAGGCCAGCTGGCTGTAATCACTGAGGGATAAACCAACCCTCAATGTAGGAGTCCAGGGGAGAGGAAGTGACCCTAGAGAGGGGGAAGCCTGCAGAGGCTCTGTGTGATCTCAGCCAGGAGGGCTGAGGGGCCACAAAGCTGTGTGAAGCCGCATCTCTCCCCTGTGTGGGACTGTGTCTGATGAACTGACCTGCTGAGTGTCAGAACCTGATACCCTATTTGTGAACTGCGCTCCATAGGTGAGATAGAGACAACACATGTATTAGGTAGAGCCCAGACGGGCGGGTGTTTATTTTGGTTTATGTTTGTGCTGGTGCTGAAATGCAGAAAATAAAAATAACGCAGACACCAAAAAGGCGCCAGATTCCAAAATGTCACTGTCAAGTAATAATAGGGAACAGGGTGTATATACTGAGTATTTTGGAGTCATGCAACAATAGATCAGTAAACGTTGAGATTCTGACCTGAATGGAAACTAGTCCACAATTGTGATGAAAATGCAAATAAAAGACTGGTTAAAAACAAAGAATAAATGGTTGACTCACTTAACTGAGGACGAGGTCTATGGGATAAAGCTCAAGACACCCATAGACTAAGCCTCCCCCGCCAGGATTGCTTGTAATATCTCAGGAAAGACACGGCAGTACGATAGTTGTTACTTCTGTGGTTTACTTTTATTGAATATCTCAAGTGGGCTAAACGCGTTTCGGGGGTTCACTTACATCCCCTTCTTCAGAAGCAGTAAAAAAAAAACAGACAGCAATAGCATCATACAAGACATACCTTGCCCAGGGGCTTTTTATATAGTGGCATTGCTAGAGGGGTTCGGTGGGTGCGGGCGGCACCGGGTGACACCAGTGACGGGGTGACACCAGTCTGATGGTGGTGGCGGCAGGGCACAGGGAGATGAGCGCTTCCATTGTGGAAGCGCTCATCTCTATAGTCATCTGTATCGCCGTCCTCTGGACAGCGATACAGATGTAGAGATGAGTCGACCAGCACACGCTGAGATGCACGCCGCGCGGGATAGGACCGGTTCCACGTGTAGCTAAATGGAAAATCCCAGCAGACGTGACTTGATGTTCATGAGATTTTATTGCAAAAGGGATTTCTTTAATAGATATTAGAGGCTGTGTACAGTTTGTGACGTTTCGGCCACACTTTGGCCTTCATCAGACTTCTGCCTCTTAAGGGTAGGTATCCTGGATATAGGCGTTATGGTAACGGTGCGCTTGCACTGGTTGGAAGCCGCCGTTACCATAACGCCTATATCCAGGATACCTACCCTTAAGCGGCAGAAGTCTGATGAAGGCCAAAGTGTGGCCGAAACGTCACAAACTGTACACAGCCGCTAATATCTATTAAAGAAATCCCTTTTGCAATAAAATCTCATGAACATCAAGTCACGTCTGCTGGGATTTTCCATTTAGCGATACAGATGTATGCTGAGGCGGGGCAGGGGATGGAGAGGCGTGTCCCTTCCCTGTTCCTCTGATAGGCTGCCGGCAGTAGAAGCCGGTGCAGGCGGAGCGATGATGTAATTGCGCCACCTGAGCCGTACAGCGCGGGACACAGGCCGGAAGAGGCCTGCATCGCATCGCTGACATGGAGGTATGTATAAGTGTTTTTTGTTTTTTTTATATGTACAATACTTTTACTTACACATGAGGGGGGGGGGGGCTCTAGTTACTGGCACATGATGGGGGAAGCCTTGTTACTGGCACATGATGGGGGGAAGCCTTGTTACTGGCACATGATGGGGGGGCTCTTTTTACTGGCACATGATGGGGGGGTGCTCTTGTTACTGGCACATGATTGGGGCTATTGTTACTGGCACATGAAGTGGGGGGCTCTCGTTACTGGCACATGATGGGGGCTCTTATTACTGGCACATGATGGGGGGGTGCTCTTATTACTGGCACATGATGGGGGGTGCTCTTGTTACTGGCACATGATGGGGGGTGCTCTTGTTACTGGCACATGATGGGGGGTGCTCTTATTACTGGCACATGATTGGGGGGGCTCTTCTTACTGGCACATTATTGGGGGCATCTATGGGGGCACTTATTACTGGCACATTATTGGGGGCACTTATTACTTGCACATTATTGGTGGGCACTATAGGGGCATCTACTGAGGCCACAAAGAAGGGGTATTTTATATGTGGGCTCTGTACAGTAGCATTTTATACTGGGACACATTATGGTGGGTACTATGGGGGTCATCTACGGGGGGCACTAAGAAGGGGTATTTTATACTTGCAAATTATGGGGAACACTGAGGGCATCTACTGGGGCACTGTATATGGGGAATTTTATACTGGTACATTATAAGGGGCACTAGGAGGAAGGGGGGAGAGGAGCACTATGGGGGCATTTACTGGGGGCACTATATAGGGGTATTTTATACTGGCACATTATGGGGGCACTATGGGGACATTAGCTCAACTGGGGGCATTACAAGGGGGTATTTTTTGCACTGTCACATTATAAGGAGTATTATTTCTACGGGGGGGGGGGGGGGCATTATGGTGGGCTTTATTACTCCTCCATGGTATGAGCTGCCTAGTAGCAGCACCAGCCTCTAACTGCTCTGCTATCCCTCTGCCCCTTCTCCAAATCTTTATTATGAAATCTTTCTCATTAGTATAAAACACAACATCAGCTCCGCCAAGCCCCCCAGCCAAAGTGTTGAGGTGGTGTTTGAGATCCCCAAGGGCCAAGCCAAGTAATTGCAAGTTTTCATGTGAAATATGTTTGTTATGCACATATAGCATACACTGTGTGACACAGTATACCTCTACACTGTGTAGTCTGTTCTATAAGCACCATTGTTTTGTGGGGGCGGACAGAAAATAATCTGGAAGTGCCTCTCCCGAGACCAGGCTCTAGATCCGCCACTGCCCGGTAAGCGATCTGACTGCTAGCAACCACCCCCAGCGGCGATCTGTCTACTAGCACCCCCAACCACCCATACCCCCCCCCCCCTCTTGGGCGATCTGTCTGCTTAGCCCCCCTTACGTCAGCAGTC
This sequence comes from Bufo bufo, assembly GCF_905171765.1. NCBI lineage: Eukaryota > Metazoa > Chordata > Amphibia > Anura > Bufonidae > Bufo > Bufo bufo. The sequence goes on from NC_053393.1 coordinate 364,902,968, forward strand.
TGTTTACTATCCAAACACCCATAACCCTCGCCGCCCCCCGTTACCGCTTAGGTCGGTCGGCAGGCTCAATGAAGGACGTGAAGGGAGGTCAGCAGCGCCGCGGCGGAACTTGATGTATGTCCACTACGTGACTCATCCGCACAGGTCAGAACACGATGCCCACATGAAGAAGCGGTCACCAGAAGAAATTGAACAACATTTGGTGTCTCGGTCAGCCAGCCAGCGAAACTGGGGTGCACCTGACCTAGGTGAGCTGCTGCCAGCAGGGGGCAAATGGGGTGCTGGGGCTCTAAACTTTGGGGGGGGGTTCTGCTGAGCTAACGGATGCCCCCCTATGGCAGTAGCACCCCCATATATGGCTAAAAAACTATTGCTTCGGGGAAGGGGGGTGACACCATTTTCTACTGCACCAGGATAAATCAGCCCTAGCAACGCCACTGTTTTTATACAAATGATATTTGGAGTGCACGAGGTGGAGGTAGAAGAAGTGACATCACTTCTGGTACCGGAAGTGTGCGTTCCAAGGTGGAACGCATATTAAAATCTTTTATTATTGTGATAATATTAGTAGTAGTGGCTAGCCTGGTCCTAGCTGAAAGAAACTGGTGATAATCAAATCTAATGGGGGTGTTGGAGAGCAGTGATGGTCAGTTTGCAGTGTTCGCCCGCGAACACAAGCGGGCTGCCATCTTAACTCACAAGTCCGGCGATGCACAGGTAAGCCCTTACCTGTGCCGCGAGCTGGTCTGAAACAAATGCGGTCACCGGGAGCAGGCAGTTCCGAGAACAGCCGCCGGGGGCCTTCATCGGGCTGTTCTCGGAACTGCCTGCTCCCGGTGACTGCATTTGTGAGTTAAGATGGCAGCCCGCATGTGTTCGCGGGCGAACACTGCGAACTGGCCGTCACTTTTGGAGAACCCCCAGGTTGGAGGGAAGAGGTGGTGGCTATGGAGGAGCCAAGCGGGACTGGAAGAGAGGTACTCCGGTCGCGCTTGCAGGGAAACGCAAGTAGGACGGCAAATTCCAGTTTGCCGATGAATAACGGCAATCAGAGTCCCATGTTGCCGTTAATTGCAGGGGGGGGGGGGAGTACGAAGGGGAAGAGTGCCACTAATGTATAATACATTTGTGCACAATCAGAAATGTCCCAAGGTTCCATAGTACATTTGATGCTTAATAGATAAAAAAAAATAGATCAATAGATAAGTAAATACATACATAGGGGGGATGACCATGACCATAAGAATAAAAAAAAATGCATACATACATAATAAAATATTGCATACAAGAATAAGGGGTGCATAATAAAAAATGCTAATCATGGATAAAATACAGACAATACATATGCCAAGTCTATATATATATATATACACTCACCTAAAGAATTATTAGGAACACCATACTAATACGCTGTTGGATCCCCTTTTGCCTTCAGAACTTCCTTAATTCTACGTGGCATTGATTTCACAAGGTGCTGATAGCATTCTTTAGAAATGTTGGCCAATATTGATAGGATAGCATCTTGCAGTTGATAGAGATTTGAGGGATGCACATCCAGGGCACGAAGCTACCGTTCCACCACATCCCAAAGATGCTCTATTGATTTGAGATCTGGTGACTGTGGGGGCCATTTTAGTACAGTGAACTCATTGTCATGTTCTAGAAACCAATTTGAAATGATTCAAGCTTTGTGACATGGTGCATTATCCTGCTGGAAGTAGCCATCAGAGGTGGTCATGAAGGGATGGACATGGTCAGAAACAATGCTCAGGTAGCCGTGGCATTTAAACGATGCCCAATTGGCACTAAGGGGCCTAAAGTGTGCCCAGAAAACATCCCCCACACCATTACACCACCACCAGCCTGCACAGTGGTAACAAGGCATGATGGAGACATGTTCTCATTCTGTTTACGCCAAATTCGGACTCTACCATTTGAATGTAATCGAGACTCATCAGACCAGGCAACATTTTTCCAGTCTTCAACAGTCCAATTTTGGTGAGATTGTGCAAATTGTAGCCTCTTTTTCCTATTTGTAGTGGAGATAAGTGGTACCCGGAGGGGTCTTCTGCTGTTGTAGCCCATCCGCCTCAAGGTTGTGCGTTTTGTGGCTTCACAAATGCTTTGCTGCATACCTCGGTTGTAACGAGTGGTTATTTCAATCAACGTTGCTCTTCTATCAGCTTGAATCAGTCGGCCCATTCTCCTCTGACCTCTAGCATCCACAAGGCATTTTCGCCCACAGGACTGCCGCATACTTGATGTTTTTCCCTTTTCACACCATTCTTTGTAAACCCTAGAAATGGTTGTGCGTGAAAATCCCAGTAACTGAGCAGATTGTGAAATACTCAGACCGGCCCGCCTGGCACCAACAACCATGCCACGCTCAAAATTGCTTAAATCCCCTTTCTTTCCCATTCTGACATTCAGTTTGGAGTTCAGGAGATTGTCTTGACCAGGAACACACCCCTAAATGCATTGAAGCAACTGCCATGTGATTGGTTGACTAGATAATTGCATTAATGAGAAATAGAACAGGTGTTCCTAATAATTCTTTAGGTGAGTGTATATATATATATATATATATATATATATACATACATGATGTTCACCAAGTGGTAATATGTATAAAAGTTTGTGTAACTGTAAGGTAGAAAATTCTCCAATGTACTATAGTTGGTTGAATAAGAATATAAATAATCAAGGAGAGGAAATATTTGTGTATAAATATACATAAAATGAAATAGTCGTATATAAGTATATAAAATATTTACCTATCTATATATAAAAGCCTAAGAGTGTGTAGGGATTGTTGGGGGGTTTCCCTAAAAATAAATGAATAATAATAATAATAATAATAATAATAAAATAAAAAAAAAATATATATATATATATATATATATATATATATACACTGCTCAAAAAAATAAAGGGAACACAAAAATAACACATCCTAGATCTGAGTTAATTAAATATTCTTCTGAAATACTTTGTTCTTTACATAGTTGAATGTGCTGACAACAAAATCACACAAAAATAAAAAAGTGGAAATCAAATTTTTCAACCCATGGAGGTCTGGATTTGGAGTCACACTCAAAATTAAAGTGGAAAAACACACTACAGGCTGATCCAACTTTGATGTAATTTCCTTAAAACAAGTCAAAATGAGGCTCAGTAGTGTGTGTGGCCTCCACGTGCCTGTATGACCTCCCTACAACGCCTGTGCATGCTCCTGATGAGGTGGCGGACGGTCTCCTGAGGGATCTCCTCCCAGACCTGGACTAAAGCATCTGCCAACTCCTGGACAGTCTGTGGTACAACGTGACGTTGGTGGATAGAGCGAGACATGATGTCCCAGATGTGCTCAATTGGATTTAGGTCTGGGGAACGGGCGGGCCAGTCCATAGCATCAATCCCTTCGTCTTGCAGGAACTGCTGACACACTCCATTCACATGAGGTCTAGAATTGTCTTGCATTAGGAGGAACCCAGGGCCAACCGCACCAGCATATGGTCTCACAAGGGGTCTGAGGATCTCATCTCGGTACCTAATGGCAGTCAGGCTACCTCTGGCGAGCACATGGAGGGCTGTGCGGCCCTCCAAAGAAATGCCACCCCACACCATTACTGACCCAATGCCAAACCGGTCATGCTGGAGGATGTTGCAGGCAGCAGAACGTTCTCCACGGCGTCTCCAGACTCTGTCACGTCTGTCACATGTGCTCAGTGTGAACCTGCTTTCATCTGTGAAGAGCACAGGGCGAATTTGCCAATCTTGGTGTTCTCTGGAAAATGTCAAACGTCCTGCACGGTGTTGGGCTGTAAGCACAACCCCCACCTGTGGACGTCGGGCCCTCATATCACCCTCATTGAGTCTGTTTCTGACCGTTTGAGCAGACACATGCACATTTGTGGCCTGCTGGAGGTCATTTTGCAGGGCTCTGGCAGTGCTCCTCCTGTTCCTCCTTGCACAAAGGCGGAGGTAGCGGTCCTGCTGGTGGGTTGTTGCCTTCCTACGGCCTCCTCCACGTCTCCTGATGTACTGGCCTGTCTCCTGGTAGCGCCTCCATGCTCTGGACACTACGCTGACAGACACAGCAAACCTTCTTGCCACAGCTCGCATTGATGTGCCATCCTGGATAAGCTGCACTACCTGAGCCACTTGTGTGGGTTGTAGACTCTGTCTCATTCTACCACTAGAGTGAAAGCACCAGCAGCATTCAAAAGTGACCAAAACATCAGCCAGGAAGCATAGGAGCTGAGAAGTGGTCTGTGGTCACCACCTGCAGAACCACTCCTTTATTGGGGGTGTCTTGCTAATTGCCTATAATTTCCAACTGTTGTCTATCCCATTTGCACAACAGCATGTGAAATTGATTGTCACTCAGTGTTGCTTCCTAAGTGGACAGTTTGATTTCACAGAAGTGTGATTGACATTGTGTTGTTTAAGTGTTCACTTTATTTTTTTGAGCAGTGTATATATATATATATATATATATACAGTACAGACCAAAAGTTTGGACACACCTTCTCATTCAAAGAGTTTTCTTTATTTTCATGACTATGAAAATTGTAGATTAACACTGAAGGCATCAAAACTATGAATTAACACATGTCTAATTATATACATAACAAACAAGTGTGAAACAACTGAAAATATGTCATATTCTAGGTTCTTCAAAGTAGCCACCTTTTGCTTTGATTACTGCTTTGCACACTCTTGGCATTCTCTTGATGAGCTTCAAGAGGTAGTCCCCTGAAATGGTTTTCACTTCACAGGTGTACCCTGTCAGGTTTAATAAGTAGGATTTCTTGCCTTATAAATGGGGTTGGGACCATCAGTTGCGTTGAGGAGAAGTCAGGTAGATACACAGCTGATAGTCCTACTGAATAGACTGTTAGAATTTGTATTATGGCAAGAAAAAAGGAGCTAAGTAAAGAAAAACTAGTGGCCATCATTACTTTAAGAAATAAAGGTCAGTCAGTCAGCCGAAAAATTGGGAAAACTTTGAAAGTAAGGGCTATTTGACCATGAAGGAGCATGATGGGGTGCTGCGCCAAATGACCTGGCCTCCACAGTCACCGGACCTGAACCCAATCGAGATGGTTTGGGGTGAGCTGGACCGCAGAGTGAAGGCAAAAGGGCCAACAAGTGCTAAGCATCTCTGGGAACTCCTTCAAGACTGTTGGAAGACCATTTCAGGTGACTACCTCTTGAAGCTCATCAAGAGAATGCCAAGAGTGTGCAAAGCAGTAATCAAAGCAAAAGGTGGCTACTTTGAAGAACCTAGAATATGACATATTTTCAGTTGTTTCACACTTGTTTGTTATGTATATAATTCCACATGTGTTAATTCATAGTTTTGATGCTTTTATAGTCATGAAAATAAAGAAAACTCTTTGAATGAGAAGGTGTGTCCAAACTTTTGGTCTGTACTGTATATATATATATATATATATATATATACATATATATACAGTCCTGATCAAAAGTTTAAGACCACTTGAAAAATGGCAAAAAATCATATTTAGCATGGCTGGATCTTAACAGGGTTCCAAGTAGAGCTTCAACATGCAACAACATGCAACAACATTTTTTTAGCATTAAATTTAATGAAAACAACGAATAAACTGAAGCAGGCTGTTTTTCAGCTGATCAAAAGTTTAGGACCACACCTCCAATAAAAAACTAAACCCCCCCCCCCAAAACAGAAATCCAACTTCCAAACATGAACTCAGTAATGAGTAGCTCCGCCGTTATTGTTTATCACTTCAAAAATTTGTTTCGGCATGCTTGATGCAAGCGTTTCCATGAGGTGAGTGGGAACATTTCTCCAAGTGATGAAGACGGCCGCACGAAGGCCATCTACTGTCTGGAACTGTTGTCCATTTTTGTAAACTTCCCTTGCCATCCATCCCCAAAGGTTCTCAATTGGATTTAGATCAGGGGAACACGCAGGATGGGCCAAAAGAGTGATGTTATTCTCCTGGAAGAAGTCCCTTGTCCTGCAGGCATTATTTACTGTAGCATTGTCCTGTTGAAAAACCCAGTCGATACCACACAGACGAGGGCCCTCAGTCATGAAGAATACTCTCTGCAACATCTGGACATAGCCAGCGGCCGTTTGACGCACTTCCTGCACTTCCTGAAGCTCCATTGTTCCACTGAAGGAAAAAGCACCCCAGACCATTATGGCGCCCCCTCCACTCTGGCGCGTAGAAAACATCTCAGGTGGGATCTGCTTGTCATGCCAGTAACATTGGAAACCATCAGGACCATCAAGGTTAAATTTTTTCTCATCAGAGAATAAAACTTTCTTCCACCTTTAAATGTCCCATGTTTGGTGCTCTCTTGCAAAGTCCAAACGAGCAGTTCTGTGGCATTCAAGGAGACGAGGTCTTTGAAGACTTTTTTTGTTTTTGAAGCCCTTCAGTCTCTAATGCCGTCTGATGGTTATGGGTCTGTAGTCAGCACCAGTAATGGCCTTAATTTGGGTCGAGGATCTTCCAGTGTCTTGAGGGACAGCCAATTGGATCCTCCGGCTCAGTGCTGATGACATTTTATTGGGTCTTCCACTTGACTTTTTTTGTTCCATAACCCTCAGGATCATTTATTAAATTCCAAATGACTGTCTTAGGCTACTTTCACACTTGCGGCAGGACGGATCCGACAGGCTGTTCACCCTGTCAGATCCGTCCTTCCGCTATTTCGCCATGCCGCCGCTCTGTCCCCATTGACTATAATGGGGACGGGGGAGGAGCTCCGGCGCAGCACGGCAGTGTGCGGTGAGAGGCCGCCGGACTAAAAGTCCTGCATGTCCAACTTTTTAGTCCGGCGGCCTCTCACCGCACACTGCCGTGCTGCGCCGGAGCTCCACCCCGTCCCCATTATAGTCAATGGGGACAGAGCGGCGGTCCGGCGGCACGGCGAAATAGCGGAAGGACGGATCCGACAGGGTGAACAGCCTGTCAGATCCGTCCTGCCGCAAAAGTACCCTTACTGCGTCCCACCTCAGCAGCGATGTCGCGCTGTGAGAGACCCTGCTTATGCAGTTCAACAACCCGACCACGTTCAAAAAGGGAGAGTTTTTTTGCCTTTGCAATCGCAACGTGTGACTACCTGACAGAAAATGACAATTAATCCACATCTTTGCACAGATTTGGCCTTTTAAAGGCATGTGGTCTTAAAATTTGGATCAGCTGAAAAACAGCCTGTTTCAGTTTAATCGTTATTTTCAATTAATTGAATGCTCAAAAAATGTTTTGTCTCACTCTCATTTCTTCTTGTTGCATGTTGAAGCTCTACTTGGAACCTTGTTAAGATCCAGCCATGCTAAATATGATTTTTTGCCATTTTTCAAGTGGTCTTAAACTTTTGATCAGGACTGTATATATATATATATACACTGCTCAAAAAAATAAAGGGAACACTTAAACAACACAATGTAACTCCAAGTCAATCACACTTCTGTGAAATCAAACTGTCCACTTAGGAAGCAACACTGAGTGACAATCAATTTCACATGATGTTGTGCAAATGGGATAGACAACAGGTGGAAATTATAGGCAATTAGCAAGACACCCCCAATAAAGGAGTGGTTCTGCAGGTGGTGACCACAGACCACTTCTCAGTTCCTATGCTTCCTGGCTGATGTTTTGGTCACTTTTGAATGCTGCCGGTGCTTTCACTCTAGTGGTAGCATGAGACGGAGTCTACAACCCACACAAGTGGCTCAGGTAGTGCAGCTTATCCAGGATGGCACATCAATGCGAGCTGTGGCAAGAAGGTTTGCTGTGTCTGTCAGTGTAGTGTCCAGAGCATGGAGGCACTACCAGGAGACAGGCCAGTACATCAGGAGACGTGGAGGAGGCCGTAGGAGGGCAACAACCCAGCAGCAGGACCGCTACCTCCGCCTTTGTGCAAGGAGGAACAGGAGGAGCACTGCCAGAGCCCTGCAAAATGACCTCCAACAGGCCACAAATGTGCATGTGTCTGCTCAAACGGTCAGAAACCGACTCCATGAGGGTGATATGAGGGCCCGACGTCCACAGGTGGGGGTTGTGCTTACAGCCCAACACCGTGCAGGACGTTTGGCATTTGCCAGAAAACACCAAGATTGGCAAATTCGCCACTGGCGCCCTGTGCTCTTCACAGATGAAAGCAGGTTCACACTGAGCACATGTGACAGACGTGACAGAGTCTGGAGACGCCGTGGAGAACGTTCTGCTGCCTGCAACATCCTCCAGCATGACCGGTTTGGCATTGGGTCAGTAATGGTGTGGGGTGGCATTTTTTTGGAGGGCCGCACAGCCCTCCATGTGCTCCACAGAGGTAGCCTGACTGCCATTAGGTACCGAGATGAGATCCTCAGACCCCTTGTTAGACCATATGCTGGTGCGGTTGGCCCTGGGTTCCTCCTAATGCAAGACAATGCTAGACCTCATGTGGCTGGAGTGTGTCAGCAGTTCCTGCAAGACGAAGGCATTGATGCTATGGACTGGCCCGCCCGTTCCCCAGACCTGAATCCAATTGAGCACATCTGGGACATCATGTCTCGCAATATCCACCAACGTCACGTTGCACCACAGACTGTCCAGGAGTTGGCAGATGCTTTAGTCCAGGTCTGGGAGGAGATCCCTCAGGAGACCGTCCGCCACCTCATCAGGAGCATGCACAGGCGTTGTAGGGAGGTCATACAGGCATGTGGAGGCCACACACACTACTGAGCCTCATTTTGACTTGTTTTAAGGACATTACATCAAAGTTGGATCAGCCTGTAGTGTGTTTTTCAACTTTAATTTTGAGGGTGACTCCAAATCCAGACCTCCACAGGTTAAAAAATTTGATTTCCATTTTTTTTTTTTGTGTGATTTTGTTGTCAGCACATTCAACTATGTAAAGAACAAAGTATTTCAGAAGAATATTTAATTAATTCAGATCTAGGATGTGTTATTTTTGTGTTCCCTTTATTTTTTTGAGCAGTGTACTGTATATAGATAAACAGAAATAGAAATATATAAAAAATATATATATATATTCATCAGAAGGTAAATAAAATATACAGTAAGAGTATGAGTGCATAAATATATAAGAGTATGAGTGCATAATTATATATAAATATTCGGATAAGGGTAGATAAAATATCCATAAAAGAGCGTGAGTATATGTTGGGGTTATTGGATAGTTCCGAGTGTACTGGAAATGGAAATAAAAATATATGGAAATAAAAATATATTTATATAGGTGACTCAAACAAACAGACTAGTAATTTGTACGTTCCAGAGATTCGTTAAGGCCGAAGGGAGAAAGGGTGTATAGGCAATAAATCCAATACATCTCTTTCCTGCATAATAATTGATAGGATTGGGGGATCCATTCTAGGGGGGTGACCTGAAGAAGAGAGGGGTCATTATCATGGCAAATGGAGAAATGTCTGACAACGCTGTGTGTTAGGACTTTTCTTTTAATGTTCAAACGGTGCTCATTCATTCTGTCTCTCAGGGTTTGGGTGGTTCTACCTACATAATGCAAGTTACATGGACATTGCAAGAGATAGATAACATTACTTATTCCACAACTCATATCATGTTTAAGAAAAAAGGTTTCTTTGGAAGAAGGAATAACGATTTATTTTTTGTTGTGGGTGATAATGTCACAGCATTTGCACCTTTTGATATTGCATCTGTAAGCCCCTTTTCTTATAGGTTGATCCTGTGTCAGAAGGGGATACTGGTATTTTTTCTTTTTCTTAATGTTGGGGCTAGATGGTGCTATGATGTTTTTTAAGGTCTGTGCCCTACGGTACATGATGATGGGAAAACGTGGTAATTTATTTTTTAGAATGGGATCTTTTTGCAATACTCCCCAGTATTTGGTTAATATTCGTCTAATCGTCATGTGTTTGGAGTTATATCTGGTTATCAGATTAGGTTGAGGGCTGGTAGGGGTATCACGTTGTGTTTTGTTGGGTACTGTACGTTTTGATTTCAAGGCCTCTTTCCGATTTTTTTTGAGGACTCTTTTGGAGGATTCTCTTATGAGCTTCTTGGGATAGCCTTTTTCCTCAAAACGATGTTTGAGGATCTCAAGCTGTAGTTTCATAGTATGATCATCCGAACAATTTCTCCTAATTCTCTTCATCTGACTAAAAGGAATGTTTCTTTTCCATTTTAGGTGGTGACAGCTGGTATCCAAATAGCTATTGGCATCAATCTTTTTAAAGTGAGTTTTAGTGATGATTTTGTCAGATGTGATGAGATGGATGTCAAGGAAAATGGCTTCAATGTAGCTATATTCAAGGCTGAATTTTAGTCCCCAATCGTTAGTGTTTCCACAAATAATAGAAGTTTCTCCACACTTTCTTCCCAAACAAAGATGATGTCATCAATATATCTCAGATAAAACGTAATGTTTGGGTGGGAAAGTAGGCCAAATTCCTCTTCAAAAAGCCCCATAAAGAGGTTTGCATAGGACGGTGCTAATTTGGTACCCATAGTGGTCCACTTTTCTTGAATATAGAAGACTTCATTAAAGGTAAAATAATTGTGAGGTAGTATGAATTAGACGGCTTTTAAAATAAATTATTTTTGGAGTTCAGGCGTAAATTAGGTCTGTTTCGAGGAAGGTTCTTATCTCTAGGAGTTCCAGATCGTGTTTGATGTTGCTATAAAGTGAAGATACATCTAGGGTGAACCATATGAAGAACTCCTTACATTCTATAGAGTCGAGTGTCTTAATAAGATGAGTTGTGTCTTCTAATAGGACGGGAGTTGGACAACGTATTTCTGGAGGAAGTTGTCGACATAAGCCGATAGGTTAGATGTAAGGGAACCGATCCCTGATATTATTGGTCTCCCTGGGGGCTTTATTATACATTAGTAGCACTCTTTCTCCCCCCCACCCCCGGCAATTAACGGCAACATGGGACTCTGATTGCCGTTCCTGTGCGCTCCATTCATCGGCAAAACGGAAATTGCCGTCCTACTTACCACCACCCCTTCCCTGCAACACCCCCATTAGATTTGATTTTCACCAGTCCCTTCAGCCAGGACCAGGCCAGCCACTACTACTAATATTATCACAATAATAAAAGATTTTAATATGCGTTCCACCTTGGACCCCACACTTCCAGTACCGGAAGTGATGTTACTTTTACCTCCACCTCGTGCACTCCAAATATCATGTGTATAAAAAGCCCGTGGGCAAGATATGTCTTGTATAATGCTATTGCTGTCTGTTTATTTTGACTGCTCCTAAAGGGGATGTAAGTGAACCCCCGAAACGTGTTGAGCCCACCTGAGATATTCAATAAAAGGAAATCACCAGAAGTAACACCTGTCGTACTGCCGTGTCTTTCCTGAGATATTACAAGCGATCCTGGCGGGGGAGGCTGAGTCTATGGGTGTCTTGAGCTTTATCCCATAGACCTCCTCCTCAGTGAAGTGAGTCAACCACTTATTCTTTGTTTTTAACCAGTCTTTTATTTGCATTTTCATCACAATTGTGGACTAGTTTCCATTCAGGTAAGAATCTCATAGTTTACTGATCTATTGTTGCATGACTCCAAAATACTCAGTATATCCACCCTGTTCCCTATTATTACTTGACAGTGACATTTTGGAATCTGGCGCCTTTTTGGTGGCTGTGTTCTTTTTCTTTTCTGCACTCATTTATGTGATAGTTTATCTACACATTCAGCCACTATCGGCAGCCTAATATTTCTTATTCTGGCACTACTTTTTTCTCCTCACTTTGGCGCCCTGCCAAAAGATTCTAAGATCTTTTGGATGTTTTCTATTTTTTTTCCTCCTCCCTATCCTCTGGTGCTGAAGTGCCAGAATAAAGCACCATTTGGACTTGAACCTCGTTGTCCGAGAAGGAATCTGTCATCGCCGCCCTGCTTGAGAGAGTGATCCCTTTCACACGAGCAAGTTTTCCGCGCGGGTGCAATGCATGACGTGAACGCCTAGCACCCGCACTGAATCCTGACCCATTCATTTCAATGTGTCTGTGTACATGAGCCTTTTTGTTCAGGCATCAGTTGTGAGTTGCGTGAAAAACGCAGCATGTTCTATATTCTGCGTTTTTCACGCAGCCCTGGACCCATAGAAGTGAATGGGGCTTTAGTGAAAAACGCATTGCATCCGCAAGCAAGTGTGGATGCAATGCGCTTTTCACTGATGGTTGCTAAGATGATGTTCGTGAACCTTCAGTTTTTTAGCACAAGCGTGAAAAACGCATCAAAACGCATTGCACCCGCATGGAAAAAATTGAACAACTGAATGCAATCGCAGACAAAACTGACTGAACTTGCTTTCAAAATGGTGCGAGTTTCACTGAACGCATCTGGACCTAATCCGTCACGCTCTTGTGCAAGAGGCCTTAGGCCCCTTTAACACAAGCATCACGGATTGGCTCCGGATGCGTTCACGGTGCATTCAGTGAAACTCGCACCATTTTGCAAGCAAGTTCAGTCAGTTTTGTCTGCGATTGCATTCAGTTTTTTTCCGCGAGGGTGCAATGCATTTTGATGCGTTTTTTACGCGCGTGCTAAAAAACTGAAGGTTTACAAACATCTCTTAGCAACCATCAGTGAAAAACGCATTGCATCCACACTTGCTTGCGGATGCAATGCGTTTTTCACTGAAACCCCATTCATTTCTATGGGGCCAGGGCTGCGTGAAAAATAGCAGAATATAGAACATGCTGCATTTTTCACGCAACGCAGAAATGATGCGTGAAAGAAAAAAAAACGCTTATGTACACAGACCCATTGAAATGAATGGGTCAGGATTCAGTGCGGGTGCTATGCGTTTGCACGGTAAACTCGCTCATGTGAAAAGGGCCTTACAGTCTTCATATACTTAAATATATTTATTATTCATTATATATATATATATATATATATATATATATATTTATTATAGCCCAGTATCCACCTGAAGATGCGCAGCAAACATCTGATATTACATAATCAATTTCCATAAAGGCATAAAATACATAAAACATACTGACTAGGGAAATATACAGTCAGGTCCATAAATATTAGGACATCGACACAATTTTGGCTCTATACACCACCACAATGGATTTGAAATGAAACGAACAAGATGTGCTTTAACTGCAGACTGTCAGCTTTAATTTGAGGGTATTTACATCCAAATCAGGTGAACGGTGTAGGAATTACAACTATACTTGTTTGCAAATCCTTTGCAGTTAATTATAGCCTGAAGTCTGGAACGCATAGACATCACTAGTGATGAGCGGCAGGGGTCATATTCGAATTCGCGATATTTCGCAAATATTTTGTAGAATATTCGTCGAATATTCGCAAATTCGAAAATTCGAGATTTTTTTTACTCGAAAAATCGGATAGGTAATGATTGTGTGATATGCGAATTTTCGGAATTTTGAATTTTCGGATTCAAATTTTTTATCGCAAATTTTTCAACTTACAACTACAAAGAAGATTATAGCACTATATTAGCTAAATTGCTCTATTCGATTTTTTTCGAATATACTCTATATTGCTATAACTTTGTTTTTTTGAATATTCGTAATATTCTAAAACAAGAATATATAGCAATATAGCGAATATAAAAAAAAAACGAATATAGAGCAAAATTCGTAAACACTACTACTCCTAAAGTCAAGTATATTGCAGCCTTCTTATTGGCCCACAAGCTAGAAGCAGTGAGGGATCATGTGTACTGATAAAAAAAAAAATCTGAAAAAAATAATAATAATAAAAAAAAAAAATCGAAAAAATAAATTTGAATATTCAAAATTACGAATATATATAAAGTGGGATGCGAAAGTTTGGGCAACCTTGTTAATCGTCATGATTTTCCTGTATAAATCGTTAGTTGTTATGATAAAAAATGTCAGTTAAATATATCATATAGGAGACACACACAGTGAGATTTGAGAAGTGAAATGAAGTTTATTGGATTTACAGAAAGTGTGCTATAATTGTTTAAACAAAATTAGGCAGGTGCATAAATTTGGGCACTGTTGTAATTTTATTGATTCCAAAACCTTTAGAACTAATTATTGGAACTCAAATTGGCTTGGTAAGCTCAGTGACCCCTGACCTACATACACAGGGGAATCCAATTATGAGAAAGAGTATTTAAGGGGGTCAATTGTAAGTTTCCCTCCTCTTTTAATTTTCTCTGAAGAGTAGCAACATGGGGCTCTCTAAACAACTCTCAAATGACCTGAAGACAAAGATTGTTCACCATCATGGTTTAGGGGAAGGATACAGAAATTGAGTTATTTGGCCATAACAAGGGGCGTTAAGCATGGAGGAAAAAGAACACAGCATTCCAAGAAAAACACCTGCTACCTACAGTAAAATATGGTGGTGGTTCCATCATGCTGTGGGGCTGTGTGGCCAGTGCAGGGACTGGGAATATTGTCAAAGTTGAGGGACGCATGGATTCCACTCAGTATCAGCAGATTCTGGAGACCAATGTCCAGGAATCAGTGACAAAGCTGAAGATGTGCCGGGGCTGGATCTTTCAACAAGACAACGACCCTAAACACTGCTCAAAATCCACTAAGGCATTTATGCAGAGGAACAAGTACAACGTTCTGGAATGGCCATCTCAGTCCCCAGACCTGAATATAATTGAAAATCTGTGGTGTGACTTAAAGAGAGCTGTCCATGCTCGGAAGCCATCAAACCTGAATGAACTAAAGATGTTTTGTAAAGAGGAATGGTCAAAAATACCTTCAACCAGAATCCAGACTCTCATTGGAACCTACAGGAAGCGTTTAGAGGCTGTAATTTCTGTAAAAGAAGGAGCTACTAAATATTGATTTAAATTATTTTTTTGTGGTGCCCAAATGTATGCACCTGCCTAATTTTGTTTAAACAATTATAGCACACTTTCTGTAAATCCAATAAACTTCATTTCACTTCTCAAATATCACTGTGTGTGTCTCCTATATGATATATTTAACTGACATTTTTTATCGTAACAACCAACGATTTATACAGGAAAATCATGACGATTAACAAGGTTGCCCAAACATTCGCATCCCACTGTAACTATATTCGAAATATTCGCAAATTTTCAAAGTACCTATATTCGCGATAAAAATTCGAATATTCGTGATCAACACTAGACATCACCAGACGCTGGGTTTCATCCCTGGTGATGCTCTGCCAGGCCTCTACTGCAACTGTCTTCAGTTCCTGCTTGTTCTTGGGGCATTTTCCCTTCAGTTTTGTCTTCTGCAAGTGAAATGCATGCTCAATCGGATTCAGGTCAGGTGATTGAATTGGCCATTGCTTAACATTCCACTTCTTTCCCTTAAAAAACTCTTTGGTTGCTTTTGCAGTATGCTTTGGGTCATTGTCCATCTGCACTGTGAAGCGCCGTCCAATGAGTTCTGAAGCATTTGGCTGAATATGACCAGATAATATTGCCTGAGACACTTCAGAATTCATCCTGCTGCTTTTGTCAGCAGTCACATCATCAATAAATACAAGAGAACCAGTTCAATTGGCAGCCATGCATGCCCACGCCTTGACACTACCACCACCATGCTTCACTGATGAGGTGGTATGCTTAGGATCATGAGCAGTTCCTTTCCTTCTCCATACTCTTCCCATCACTCTGGTACAAGTTGATCTTGGTCTCATCTGTCCATAGGATGTTGTTCCAGAACTGTGAAGGCTTTTTTAGATGTCGTTTGGCAAACTCTAATCTTGCCTTCCTGCTTTTGAGGCTCACCAATGGTATACATCTTGTGGTGAACCCTCTGTATTCACTCTAATGAAGTCTTCTCTTAATTGTTCTCTTTGACACACATACACCTACCTCCTAGAGAGTGTTCTTGATCTGGCCAACTGTTGTGAAGGGTGTTTTCTTCACCAGGGAAAGAATTCTTCGGTCATCCACCACAAATGTTTTCTGTGGTCTTCCAGGTCTTTCGGTGTTGCTGAGCTCACCGGTGCATTCCTTCTTTTTAAGAATGTTCCAAACAGTTGTTTTGGCCACACCTAATGTTTTTGCTATCTCTCTAATGATGGTTTGCTTCACTGATAGTGGCAGCTCTTTGGATCTCATCTTGAGAGTTGACAGCAACAGATTCCAAATGCAAATAGCACACTTGAAATTAACTCTGGACCTTTTATCTGCTCATTGTAATTGGGATAATGAGGGAATAACACACACCTGGCCATGGAAGAGCTGAGAAGCCAATTGTCCCATTACTTTTGGTCCCTTAACAAGTGGGAGGCAGATATGCAAACTGTTGTAATTCCTACACCGTTCACCTGATTTGGATGTAAATACCCTCAAATTAAAGCTGACAGTCTGCAGTTAAAGCAGATCTTGTTCGTTTTATTTCAAATCCATTGTGGTTGTGTATAGAACCAAAAATGTTAGAATTGTCTCGATGTCCCAATATTTATGGACCTGATTATATGCAGCTTACTGAATTTTTTTCATAAATGTTGATTAACTAGTTGTATAATAAATGCTTTAAAGGGCATCTGTCGGCAGACTTGTACCTTTAAAATCTGCTGACCTGTTACATGTGCACTTGGCAGCTAAAGGCATCTGTGTTTGTCCCATGTTCATATTTGCCTGCATTGCTCTGAGAAAAATGAAGTTTTAATATATACAAATGTGACTCTAGGAGCAACAAGGGCGTTCCCGTTAGACCCAGAGGCTCAGCTCTCTCTGCAACTGCCACAACCTCTACACTTTGATTGGCAGGGCTAGGTGTGGTGACATTGTCATTGCAGAGAAAGCAGAGCACCGAAAAGTCAGCATTGTGTGCATTCATGGAGACTTAAAGGACTATCTCACCGCCCTGGTCTCTATATCAACGGATGGCCTGGTAGAGAGGTTTAATCAAACATAAAAAAATATGCTAAAAAGAGTGGTGTCTAAAGATGGGAGGGACTGGGACCTTCTTCTGCCCTATCTCATGCTCGCAGTGCGAGAAGTGCCCCAGGCCTCTACTGGGTTCTCGCCCTTCGAACTGCTATACGGCAGACACCCTTGCGGTCTGTTAGACGTGGCCAAAGAGGTGTGGGAACAACAACCCACACCGCACAAAACTGTTGTTGAATACGTCACCCAGATGCAAGGACGGATGGAAACAGTGTTACCTCTGGTTAGGGAGCATATGGAGGCAGCCCAGCGAGCCCAGAGTAGGGTCTATAATCGGCAGGCTCGGGTCCAGAACTTTAACCCAGGTGATCGGGTGTTGGTTCTGGTACCGACTGTAGACAGTAAGTTCCTAGCTAGGTGGCAGGGGCCTTACGGGGTACTTGAAAAAATTGGAGAGGTATATTACAAGGTACACCAGCCAGGCGAAAGCCGGAGAAGGTGTACCATGTGAATCTGCTCAAACCATGGAGAGATAGGAAAACCTGTATGGAAGACAGCCCACGACCAGGGTTCTTAGGGGAAGCGGTTTCGGCCCCTCTGTCTGTAGCAAGGGAAGCGGCTGCCACAGTGAAAATTGCTGACAGCCTCTCCTCTAAACAGGCTCAGGAAGCCAGGGAGTTCATTAATCGGAACACGGATGTATTTTCGGACCTCCCTGGACGCACGTCCATAATCCGGCATGACATTATCACTGAGCCTCAGGCAAAAGTCAGGTTAAAACCGTACCAGGTACCCGAGGCTCGGCGACAAGCCATCGCGGAGGAAGTGCAGCTAATGCTCCAGCTAGGTGTCATCGAGGAGTCAAAAAGTAAATGGGCCAGTCCGATAGTCTTAATACCCAAGGCGGATGGGACTTTGCGGTTCTGTAACGACTTCCGCAAACTGAATGAGGTGTCTAAGTTTGACGCATATCCCATGCCCCGAGTAGATGAGCTTATTGAGAAGTTAGGCCAAGCCCAGTATTTTTCTGTGTTGAACCTCACCAAAGGGTACTGGCAGGTACCCTTGACAGAGGCTGCCAAGGAAAAAACGGCTTTCATCACACCAGTGGGGCTGTATCAGTACAAGGTATTACCCTTTGGTCTACATGGCGCTCCCGCCACATTTCAAAGGCTAATGGACGTTGTACTACACCCAAATAGTCGGTACGCCTCGGCGTACCTGGACTATATCGTTATCCATAGCACCGACTGGCAAAGTCACCTATCTAAAATACAGGATGTAGTGGACTTAACCGCTAACCCAAAAAAGTGTGCGATAGGGTTAGAAGAGACCAAGTACCTGGGGTATGTAATTGGGCATTGAATGATCAAACCTCAGGTGAACAAAATTGAGGCAATTAGGAATTGGCCCCTACCTGTCACTACTCGGCAAGTAAAGTCGTTCCTGGGTATGGTGGGGTACTATATGAGGTTTGTCCCCAATTTTGCTACAGTCGCCGCACCATTGACAAGCCTTTTGAAGGGACGCAAGTCAGTGACGGTTCAGTGGAATGAAAAGGCGGAAAAGGCTTTCTCAGCTTTGAAGTATGCCCTGTGTGGGTCCCCGGTATTGGTGACACCTGACTTCAAGAGGGAATTTGTGGTACAGACCGATGCCTCTGAAGTAGGCCTCGGAGCTGTACTCTCTCAGGACATCAATGGGGAGGAACATCCTGTTGTTTTCCTGAGCCGAAAGCTTACCCCAGCCGAGACTAGGTACAGTATAGTGGAGAGAGAGTGCCTGGCCATCAAATGGGCACTCGAATCTCTCCGTTATTATCTGTTGGGGAGAAAGTTCCGCCTGGTGACCAACCACTCCCCTCTCAAGTGGATGAGCCAACCCAAAGAGAGGAATGCTCGGGTCACCAGATGGTTCTTCTCGTTACAGAACTTCAAGTTCATAGTGGAACACAGGGCAGGCCGCTTACAGTGTAACGCGGAGGCCATGTCCCGGGTACACTGTCTGGCAAGTGTTCACCCCCTCAGGGTTGAACAAAGGGGGGAGGTATGTAGGAGGGCGCAAGGGTCCGTCATTGACGGAAGGTATGTGCCACCGAGATTCCTGGCCTCGGTGAGGTAAGAGACGGTAATTTCATGTGTCAGCGGCAGCTAGTGCTGGCTGACATGGTTTTGCTATTTAGTATGGCTGTTACTGGGAAAAGCCAAAGGGTGGATGGCCTCTCCCCCCGTTCCAGGCCGGGTCTTGGTTTGGGCTATAAAACACAGGCAGCAGTGTCAGGTGGTAGGAATTTACTCCTCTCTGACAGTGAAGTTCTGGCAGCCTCTGTGTTGGGATCTGGGAGTTTGGGCTTGGGTAAAGGCCTGCTACCTTGTTGGCGTGAGAGCAGGTGGTTTCTGCTATGTCCAAGGACTTTTGCATTGCTGCATGGTGTGAACAAACACCAGACTCAAGGTGACTGTTTTCCTTGAAACTGACTTTTTGTTTTGCTTATCCTTATATGTGAATAAACACTGAACTGTTTAAGTTAAAGACGTTGTCGTTGCCTCTATACTGCGTCCACAAGCCTGTCTACCAGAGCAAATCTCCACAATACATTACAATTTTCATATATAATTTATAATGTTATGCCTGGCAAAGATCTCCATAAAGGACATTGTTCATTGATTGCACTGGGCAGTCATTTGTAGATTAGATCAATCACCTAGGAATCATGACATCAGATCCGCTGTGCTTTTACAACCCTCCCTCCCCTTCTTCTTCCTGAGTCTTGTTACAGTTTCACATACAGCCGAAGAAAGCTGCAGTAACTGGCCACTACCCACCTGAGAAATCTACAGCTGTGACAGCTTTGCAGGAAACAGAGACACGTGCAAATAGGGTAAGGGTCTCTTGACAGCCCTCTTTAAGAAAAATCCAAACTTACTATAAGAAAAAATATTCCCGTCGGCAACCTGAGTTGCTTCTTCATTTGTCTTGTATATGTGTATATCTCTAGCTTTGGAATATCTGGGTATACAGTATATGCAGTTCAGCCGTTGTTGCCAGTTCAGTCAGGGAGAAAAGGGTAAAACATAAAACTACTGAATTACATAAGAATGCTTCAGGGCAGGACACTATTTGTGGCTGTAAAGCCATACAGTACCCACTGTCAACAAATTCAAAACGAAAAATCTCCAGCACTCTGTAAAAACTTCCTTATTGGAAAATCCTTAAAAATATCTTGTACAATGATTAATAAACATACTACGCATTTCAGACATAGTATGACTTGTCCTTAACCACCTCAGCCCCCCTAGCTTAAACCCCTTTAATGACCAGACCACTTTTTACAATTCTGCACTACACTACTTTCACCGTTTATTGCTCGGTCATGCAACTTACCACCCAAATGAATTTTACCTCCTTTTCTTCTCACTAATAGAGCTTTCATTTGGTGGTATTTCATTGCTGCTGACATTTTTACTTTTTTTGTTATTAATTGAAATTTAACGAAATTTTTGCCAAAAAATGACATTTTTCACTTTCAGTTGTAATTTTTTTTTAAAAAAACGACATCTATATATAAATTTTTCTCTAAATTTATTGTTCTACATGTCTTTGATAAAAAAAATATGTTTGGGTAAAAAAAAAATGGTTTGGGTAAAAGTTATAGCGTTTACAAACTATGGTACAAAAATGTGAATTTCCGCTTTTTGAAGCAGCTCTGACTTTCTGAGCACCTGTCATGTTTCCTGAGGTTCTACAATGCCCAGACAGTAGAAAAACCCCACAAATAACCCCATTTCGGAAAGTAGACACCCTAAGGTATTCGCTGATGGGCATAGTGAGTTCATAGAACTTTTTATTTTTTGTCACAAGTTAGCGGAAAATGATGATTTTTTTTTTTCTTACAAAGTCTCATATTCCACTAAGTTGTGACAAAAAATAAAAACTTCCATGAACTCACTATGCCCATTACGAAATACCTTGGGGTGTCTTCTTTCCAAAATGGGGTCACTTGTGGGGTAGTTATACTGCCCTGGCATTTTAGGGGCCCTAATGTGTGAGAAGTAGTTTGAAATCAAAATGTGTAAAAAATGCCCTGTGAAATCCTAAAAGTACTCATTGGAATTTGGGACCCTTTGCCCACCTAGGCTGCAAAAAAGTGTCACACATGTGGTATCGCCGTACTCAGGAGAAGTTGGGCAATGTGTTTTGGGGTGTATTTTTACATATACCTATGCTTGGTGAGAGAAACTCACTATGCCCATGTGTGACACTTTTTTGCAGCCTAGGTGCGCAAAGGGGTCCAAATTCCAATGAGTATCTTTTAGGAGGGCATTTGGATACCAGACTTCTTCTCACGCTTTAGGGCCCCTAAAATGCCAGGGCAGTATAAATACCCCACATGTGACCCCATTTTGGAAAGAAGACACCCCAAGGTATTCCGTGAGGGGCATGGCGAGTTCATAGAATTATTTTTTTTGGCACAAGTTAGCAGAGTTTTTATTTTTATTTTTTCTCACAAAGTCTTCCTTTCCCCTAACTTGTGACAAAAAATAAAATTTTACATGAACTCGCCATGCCCTTCACAAAATACCTTGAGGTGCCTTCTTTCCAAAATGGGGTCACATGTGGGGTATTTATACTGCCCTGGCATTTTAGGGGCCCTAAAGCGTGAGAAGAAGTCTGGAATATAAATGTCTAAAAAATTTTACACATTTGGATTCTGTGAGGGGTATGGTGAGTTCATGTGAGATTTTATTTTTTGTCACAAGTTAGTGGAATATGAGACTTTGTAAGGAAAAAAAAAATATATCAATTTCCGCTAACTTGTGCCAAAACAATGTCTGAATAGAGCCTTACAGGGGGGTGATCAATGACAGGGGGGTGATCAGTGAGTCTATATGGGGTGATCACTTCCCTGTAAGGCTTCATTCAGAGGTCCGTATGTGTTTTGCGGATCCACGGATCCATGGATCAGATCCGCAAAACACATACGGACGTCTGAATAGAGCCTTACAGGGGGGTGATCAATGACAGGGGGGTGATCAATGACAGGGGGGTGATCAGGGAGTCTATATGGGGTGATCACCCCCCTGTAAGGCTCCATTCAGAGGTCCGTATGTGTTTTGCGGATCCACGGATCCATGGATCGGATCCGCAAAACACATACGGACGTCTGAATGGAGCCTTACAGGGGGGTGATCAATGACAGGGGGGTGGTCAATGACAGGGGGGTGATCAGGGAGTCTATATGGGGTGATCACCCCCCTGTCATTGATCACCCCCCTGTAAGGCTCCATTCAGATGTCCGTATGCGTTTTGCGGATCCGATCCATGGATCCGTGGATCCGCAAAACACATACGGACCTCTGAATGAAGACAGCCTTACAAGGGGGTGATCAATGACAGGGGGTGATCAGGGAGTCTATATGGGGTGATCACCCCCCTGTAAGGCTCCATTCAGACGTCCGTATGTGTTTTGTGGATCCGATCCATGGATCCGTGGATCCGCAAAACACATACGGAACTCTGAATAGTGCCAGCCTTACAGGTGATCAGGGAGTCTATATGGGCTATATGTCATTGATCACCCCCCTGTAAGGCTCCATTCAGAGGTCCGTATGTGTTTTGCGGATCCGCGGATCTATGGATCGGATCCGCAAAACACATACGGACGTCTGAATGGAGCCTTACAGGGGGGTGATCAATGACAGGGGGGTGGTCAATGACAGGGGGGTGATCAGGGAGTCTATATGGGGTGATCACCCCCTGTCATTAATCACCCCCCTGTAAGGCTCCATTCAGACGTCCGTATGTGTTTTGTGGATCCGATCCATGGATCCGTGGATCCGCAAAACACATACAGACCTCTGAATGAAGACAGCCTTACAAGGGGGTGATCAATGACAGGGGGGTGATCAATGACAGGGGGGTGATCAGGGAGTCTAATATGGGGTGATCAGGGGTTAATAAGGGGTTAATAAGTGTCGGGGGGGTGTAGTGTAGTGGTGTTTGGTGCTACTTATTACAGAGCTGCCTGTGTCCTCTGGTGGTCGATCCAAGCAAAAGGGACCACCATAGGACCAGGTAGCAGGTATATTAGGCGCTGTTATCAAAACAGCGTCTAATATACCTTTTAGGGGTTAAAAAAATCACATCTACATCCTGCCAGCGAACGATCGCCGCTGGCAGGCTGCAGATCCACTCGCTTACCTTCGGTTCTGCCTGTGTGCGCGCGTTCACAGGAAATCTCGCCTCTCGCGAGAGGACGCGTATATGCGTCCACCCAGAATAACAGGGCCGCCGCCAGGACGCGATCCTGCGTACGGCGGTCCTGAGCTGGTTAATAATGGTATACTGCTCTTATGTACTAACAAACTCTTTTATAGTATTTCTAACCTCACAAGATGTTCAGCAAAATGGAACTAGAGAATTAACCCTATGTTGTTCTCACATGATGTTCACTGCAGTATGTAAGAACAGCATAGGGTTAATCCTCTAGTTCTGTTTTGCAGAACACCTTGTGAGGTTTAGAAATACTATAAAAGAGTTGATTAGTACATAAGACCACTATACCATGATAAAGGACATGTCATACTATGTTTGAAACGCGTAGTTTTGATTTTAATCGTTGTACATGATGTTTTTAAGGATTTTCCAATAAAGAGGTTGTACCTGTTTCTGTCTCAGGACATCTAGCATCCAACAGAGACAAAGCGCTGAACATAATCAGTTTTCTTCTCTGTACCCAGTGTTTGATCAAGACCACAAATACACCTTTTTACTGAGGGGTCTAGGATAGGCAGCTGGCTTTAATCAATGATAATATGTACCCAAAATGGTGCATTAAAAACTATAACTTATCCCTCAAAAAAATAAGCACTCATACAGGTACATTGATGAAAGTTTTAGTTTTTGGAAAACAATGATGAAAAAATTTGCGTGGTCACTAAGTGGATAAAGAGGTTGCCTGAGCTGTTTTATTTTAAAAATGGGAGAAACACGGCTTTAATAATAATAATAATAATAATAATAATAATAATAATAATAAAAAAGATACTTACCCCCTCAAGCACCTTCCGTTTTTTATACTGCATCACAAACAGCATTTCTCTATGTATAGGACCCAGCACAATTGGGCATTACGTTGACAATATATTGATTTCTATAGGTACCATTTAATGCCTTTAATTGCACCTGGGGTGGCATTGCAGGAAAAATGAGCACTTGTAATCAGGTTCCCGGGTATTTTAAATAAAATAAAAATAAATATATATATATATATATATATATATATATATATATATATACACAGTATATATATATATATTAATTTATTTTTTATAAATAATTTAATTTAAAAAAAGACGTGATAACATGGATGTCAAATATCCAGTTCAGTCAGAACAGAAGCTAAGCTCTTTTTTTTACGTTAAAATATAAATGATTCCTCATACAATCATAAATTGCAACAGATTGCAAGAAACCTGTTCTCACGTTATTGTGTCTCGGAGACACAGCAGTGAATGTCTCCATCTGCTTCTCCCTGTACTGGTGCTGTAATGGTGCTCACCATCTTGAAATGGTCCACATTTATTGACTTTTGAACTTACAGATGGGTCCCTCACCTTTTCTTGAATTTGGTTGTCCAACTCTTTACAAGTGATGGCCTATCCTCCAGATACGCCACCACTGTCTGATCAGCAGGGGTCCGAAACTATTGCCTCCCCCACCGTGTTTTTATGCCTATTTGTTTTCTATGTAAAACTGAATTTATTTTTTATGGTGACCATTTGTATTTTTACGGTTTAGTTTCCCTTCCTTTGTAGGACACGAGCTGTTTTCAGAGCCGGACTGGGCTTCCCTGTGGCCATTATATTGATTTTCCAGTCTTACCTGTCTTTCTGCATGTTTAACAATGCAAAATGAGAAGCTAAAACTCACAAGAATGCAATAAGCGGAGAAGGGAAATTCTCACATACAGTAGTCATTTTTTTCTTTGCGGAGTAGTTTGCATTCCTAGACTAAATGGCTAGTTTAGACTCTAGTCTGAAACTGCAGTTACCAATTCGCCCACCTCGATTCTCCTCTCATTCTGATCATAGTTGTTAACGTTACTAGCAGTGAGGCTCCTTGTGGTTCTGCACTGCATCAGACCAGATGATGGTAAAAAGACTTTTGGTAACACATATCAAAACTGGCGCTAAAGAAAACTGACTTAGTTGCCCATAGCAACCAATCAGATTACACCTTTCATTTTTCAGTGCTCCTTTGGAAAATGAAAGGATCAATCTGATTGGTTGCTATGGGTAACTAAGCCAGTATTCCTTTGCACCAGTTTTGATAAATGTCCTCCTTTGTGTATAAAAAGAAGAAATCTGAGGCACTGATAGTGTCTCAAACCTGTGCATAAAAGAAGGGCCAGCGCCAGACTCCAACATTATCCAAGATGATTCCAACTTTAATTTCAAAATTGTGACGCATTTTGGGGACAAAAACATTCGATACAAGGCACATGCATGGCTATATGTATGCTGAATAAGCCCTGGAAGACACATTCAAAATGCGTCCTGATGAATGCATGCTTTTCTATTTGTGCGGGAGTGTGATTGGCTGTTATGGGTCATCTAGGAGCCTTCTAATGGCTTGGGATTGTAACATAATGGGTTAATAAGGAACACACGACGCTTAGCCCCCAAACGATATGTACAGTATACGATATGAATACTTTTTACCAAGTATGATTGGACCCACCTCCAACAGTTTTTTATCATAAAGTCCTGTAATCAAGGGCATAGCTATCAGGGAAGCAGTGGATGCAGCTGTTTCGGGGCCCCGAGCTTGAAAGGGGCCCGGGAGCAGTAGCAGGGAATTTAGACGCAGCAGGCAGCGTATGGTGGAGGGCAGCATTAAAGCTTTGAGCAGCTGTTGTCAGCAGCAGCCTATGCTGCTACCTTAAAAAAATCTCCTTGGAGCTTCCTTAAGATGGAGCCAGATATGTGCCCCCTCACAGTAGTATGCCCTCCTCCCCCACTCACTCTTGTACTGACTAGACACTGACAGCTGTGCCCCGTCACAGTAATATGCCCAGATACAGTATGTGCCTCCTCGCAGTAATATGCCCAGTAATGTGCCACCTCACACTAATATGCCCAGCTGTTTCCCCTCACAGTAATATGCCCAATTCTGTGCTCCCTCACAGTAATATTCCCAGTTGTGGCCCCCTCACAGTAATATGCCCAGCTGTGCACCCTCACAGCAAAGTAATATGCCCAGCTGTGCCCCTTCACAGTAAAGTAATATGTCCAGCTGTACCCCCTCACAGTAAAGTAACATGTCCAACTGTACCCCCTCACAGTAAAGTAACATGCCCAGCTGTGCCCCGTCACAGTAAAGTAATATGTCCAGCTGTGCCCCCTCACAGTAAAGTAATATGCCCAGCTGTGCCCACTCACAGTAAAGTAATATGCCCAGCTGTGCACCCTCACAGTAAAGTAATATGTCCAGCTGTGCCCCCTCACAGTAAAGTAATATGCCCAGCTGTGCCCCCTCACAGTAAAGTAATATGCCCAGCTGTGCACCCTCACAGTAAAGTAATATGCCCAGTTGTGCCCCCTCACAGTAAAGTAATATGTCCAACTGTACCCCTCACAGTAAAGTAACATGCCCAGCTGTGCCCCCTCACAGTTAAGTAATATGTCCAGCTGTGCCCCCTCACAGTAAAGTAATATGCCCAGCTGTGCCCACTCACAGTAAAGTAATATGCCCAGCTGTGCACCCTCACAGTAAAGTAATATGTCCAGCTGTGCCCCCTCACAGTAAAGTAATATGTCCAGCTGTGCCCCCTCACAGTAAAGTAACATGCCCAGCTGTGCCCCGTCACAGTAAAGTAATATGTCCAGCTGTGCCCCCTCACAGTAAAGTAATATGCCCAGCTGTGCCCCCTCACAGTAAATTAACATGCCCAGCTGTGCCCCGTCACAGTAAAGTAATATGTCCAGCTGTGCCCCGTCACAGTGAAGTAATATGCCCAGCTGTGCCCCCTCACAGTAAAGTAAAATTCCCAGCTGTGCCCACTCACAGTAAAGTAATATTCCCAGCTGTGCCCACTCACAGTAAAGTAATATGCCCAGCTTTGCACCCTCACAGTAAAGTAATATGTCCAGCTGTGCCCCCTCACAGTAAAGTAATATGTCCAGCTGTGCCCCCTCACAGTAAAGTAATATGCCCAGCAGTGCACCCTCACAGTAAAGTAATATGCCCAGCTGTGCCCCCTCACAGTAAAGTAATATGTCCATGTGTGCCCGTCACAGTAAAGTAATATGTCCAGCTGTGCCCACTCACAGTAAAGTAATATGTCCAGCTGTGCCCCCTCACAGTAAAGTAATATGCCCAGCTGTGCCCCCTCACAGTAAAGTAATATGCCCAGCTGTGCCCCCTCACAGTAAAGTAATATGCCCAGCTATGCACCATCACAGTAAAGTAATATGCCCAGCTGTGCCCCCTCACAGTAAAGTAATATGCCCAGCTGTGCCCCCTAACAGTAAAGTAATATGTCCAGGTGTGCCGGTCACAGTAAAGTAGTATGCCCAGCTGTTCACCCTCACAGTAAAGTAATATGTCCAGCTGTGTACCCTCACAGTAAAGTAATATGCCCAGCTGTGCCCCCTCACAGTAAAGTAATATGCCCAGCTGTGCCCCATCACAGTAAAGTAATATGCCCAGCTGTGCACCCTCACAGTAAAGTAATATGCCCAGCTGTGCCCCCTTCACAGGCAATAAAAAAAATAATAATACAAGGAGCTCCCGGCCACCCACGCCCCCTGCCCTTGCCAAGACCTGCAGTGTGGAGCGCAGACAGGGGAGGAATGATGGAGCAGCGAGCGGTCGGACGGCTCTTGCTTCATCATTACAGGCAGTAGTCTTTGCTTCCTATGGAAGCAGGGACAGCTACCAGAGAGCGGGACATACCTCCCCTGTACCGGGCACTGAAATCCGGAACAGTCCCGCAGGATCCTGGTAGGTTGGGAGCAGGGGTGGACTGGGAACTTAAAGTGGCCCAGTTTTGTAGTTGGGTCCAAACAGATGAAAGGCAGGGCCAACAATACTATATTGTGGTACATTCTAACACCGCAACAGAACCAAATACCACAGTTCATCACAAACTACTGTCGCCAGCAGCACAAAATACATCCCCAAAAGATTCCAATGGCCGGCCTTGAGGAGGGCTCAGGCGGCCCCCTGGGCATCGGCTTACCAGGAAATTTCCCTGTAAGGTCTATGACCAATCCGCCCCTGGTTGGGAGGTATCTGGATCCTCCACAGCCTGACAAATGTATCTAGCTTGCATAAAAGGCAAGTGTATGTATGTGAAAGGTGTGTGTGATTATCTATCTATCTATCTATCTAATATAATATATCTTGTGTGTATATATGTGTGTGTGTGTATATATATATATATATACACTGCTCAAAAAAATAAAGGGAACACAAAAATAACACATCCTAGATCTGAATTAATTAAATATTCTTCTGAAATACTTTGTTCTTTACATAGTTGAATGTGCAAAATCACACAAAAATAAAAAAATGGAAATCAAAATTTTCAACCCATGGAGGTCTGGATTTGGAGTCACACTCAAAATTAAAGTGGAAAAACACACTACAGGCTGATCCAACTTTGATGTAATGTCCTTAAAACTAGTCAAAATGAGGCTCAGTAGTGTGTGTGGCCTCCACGTGCCTGTATGACCTCCCTACAACGCCTGTGCATGCTCCTGATGAGGTGGCGGACGGTCTCCTGAGGGATCTCCTACCAGAACTGGACTAAAGCATCTGCCAACTCCTGGACAGTCTGTGGTGCAACGTGACGTTGGTGGATAGAGCGAAACATGATGTCCCAGATATGCTCAATTGGATTCAGGTCTGGGGAATGGGCGGGCCAGTCCATAGCATCAATGCCTTCGTCTTGCAGGAACTGCTGACACACTCCAGCCACATGAGGTCTAGCATTGTCTTTCATTAGGAGGAACCCAGGGCTAAATGCACCAGCATATGGTCTCACAAGGGGTCTGAGGATCTCATCTCGGTACCTAATGGCAGTCAGGCTACCTCTGGCGAGCACATGGAGGGCTGTGCGGCCCTCCAAAGAAATTCCACCCTTCACCATTACTGACCCAATGCCAAACCGGTCATGCTGGAGGATGTTGCAGGCAGCAGAACGTTCTCCACGGCGTCTCCAGACTCTGTCACATCTGTCACATGTGCTCAGTGTGAACCTGCTTTCATCTGTGAAGAGCACAGGGTGCCAGTGGCGAATTTGCCAATCTTGGTGTTCTCTGGCAAATGCCAAACGTCCTGCACTGTGTTGGGATGTAAGCACAACCCCCACCTGTGGACGTCAGGCCCTCATATCACCCTCATGGAGTCTGTTTCTGACCGTTTGAGCAGACACATGCACATTTTTGGCCTGCTGGAGGTCCTTTTGCAGGGCTCTGGCAGTGCTCCTCCTGTTCCTCCTTGCACAAAGGCGGAGGTAGCGGTCCTGCTGCTGGGTTGTTGCCCTCCTACGGCCTCCTCCACATCTCCTGATGTACTGGCCTGTCTCCTGGTAGCGCCTCTATGCTCTGAACACTACGCTGACAGACACAGCAAACCTTCTTGCCACAGCTCGCATTGATGTGCCATCCTGGATAAGATGCACTACCTGAGCCACTTGTGTGGGTTGTAGACTCCGTCTCATGCTACCACTAGAGTGAAAGCACCGCCAGCATTCAAAAGTGACAAAAACATCAGCCAGGAAGCATAGGAACTGAGAAGCGGTCTGTGGTCACCACCTGCAGAACCACTCTTTTATTGGGGGTGTCTTGCTAACTGCCTATAATTTCCACCTGTTGTCTATCCCATTTGCACAACAGCATGTGAAATTGATTGTCACTCAGTGTTGCTTCCTAAGTGGACAGTTTGATTTCACAGAAGTGTTATTGACTTGGAGTTACATTGTGTTGTTTAAGTGTTCCCTTTATTTTTTTGAGCAGTGTATATATATATATATGTAACGGAAGCTAGTTATCTCGCCAATGGAGGCTTTTGGTGTGTGTGTATATATATATATATATATATATATGTGTGTGTGTGTGTGTCACGGAACCTAGTTATCTCTCCTATGGAGGCTTTTGGTGGAAATTCCAATGCATATGTGAAATGAGAAACAAGCCTAAGGCTATAATGAATGTATGTGTGTATTCATACATTCAGCCCCATACCAAGGATGCATTGCTTAAAAGCACTACCTAGTAGACGCCATTCCTGTGGTTGTTTAAAAATGGTTCTGCTATTTTATGCTGTGTATTCAAGTAAGCAAGAGTTTACATCTCTGTTTCATTTTCCATTCTTCTGATCCGTCAGAAGAACAGAAAAATAAGGATCCTGTAAAAAAATGGATCCCGTTGCATTGGTTATGCACATTTGGCATCCATTTGAGCCATTTCTATCTGAGATCCATTTTTTAGACAGAAAGAAAAGTCCTGTATGGATGAGTTCCCATCAGCGTTTAGCCTTTCCGTTATCTCCTAAAAAACTGATCAATTTTTTTTTTACAGGATCCTTTTTTTAAAGACTGTTTTTTTTAAACAAGAATCCTCCTGTTTTTTTATTTTCTATTCTTCTGACACATCAGAAGAACGGAAAATGAAACAGAGATGTGAATTCTCCCTAATTATATTTGTTTTGAGTACTTTTAAAAATTTTTCTTGTAATTATGGTAACAGACCTTTTATTGGCATTGTATAGGGGCCTACCTGAGAGGAGGACTAAAAGATTTTATGGTCATGACCCCCACAATAGTATTATACAGTGACTTTCTATACAGTGACATGATATACAGTATACGGTATATGTGTGGGAAAACAGACAGAGTGGCAGCAGGGCCTGGTCTGGGAGTGATTTTGACTAGCTGCAGGATTGGGGGTTGCATGGGGTGGGGATTGTGAAGAAGTTGCCCATTTGCTGTGGAGTCCAGTCAGTTCTAGTTACACTACTGCCTGTAATTTTGAGGCACTGCAAAGAATAAATAATATCTTAGTTATCAACATGACCACACAGCCCTACACTTACAGTTATGTGCAGAATAATAGCAGTCTAACATCACTAATGTGTTTAATTATTATTTTTGGCAGAAAACATAATACTACATGGGAAAAAAATCATGACTAGGTTTAGCCGAGTAATGGGCAACGAACAGAATCAGCATGACATGCTCGCTAATTGGGTATAATTGACTTATTTAGTGAAAGGGGGTGTTCAAATTAATAGCAGTGTGGAGTTCAATTAGTGAGGTCACTTATTCTGTGAAGAAAGGTGTCAATTATGGCCCTTATTTAAAGAAGGAGGGCAGCAAATATTGTACTTGCTGGTTTTCGGTCTTGCTCAGCGAGTAAAAGGGGTTGTTACAGATTGTACCGAAGAAGTAAGAACTTTGATCAAGAAGTTGATTGGAGAGGGGAAAACATATAAAGAAGTGCAGAAAATAATTGGCTGCTCAGCTAAAATTATCTCCAATGCTTTAAGATGGCAAACAAAACCTGAAACACGTTGTAGGAAAAGAAATACTACCATCCGTGTAGATCATAGAATAACAAGAATGACAAGAAGCATCCAATGATCTGCTCCATTGAAATCAAAGAAGATCTTCAATTATCTGTGAGTACTGCAACAATCAGAAGATGCCTACCTGAAGCCAAACTATTAGCAACAAACCCTCGTAGAGTACCATTGCTCAGAAAAGACGTGTTGAAAAGGTTACAGTTTGCGAAAGAACACATTGACTGGCCTACAGAGAAGTGGTGCAATATTCTATGCACAAAGGAGAGCAAGATTGTTCTTATTGAGTCTAAAGGCCACAGCAGTTTGTGAGACGACCCATAAACACTGAATTCAAGCCAAAGTACACTGTGAAGACTGTAAGACATGGAGGTGCAAGCATAATGGTTTAGGGATGTTTCTCATACTCTAGAGTCAGTCCCATTTATTACATACCAGGAACCATGAACCAGTTTATATATATCAAAATACTGGAATGTCATGTTGCCTTATGCTGAAAAGGAAATGCCCTTGAAATGGGTGTTTCAGCAGGACAACGGCCCCAAACACACCAGTAAGTGGGTAACACCCTGGTTCCAGACCAACAAGATTGATGTTATGAAATGGCCAGCCCAATCCCCAGATATCAATCTGATTTAGAATTTGTGGAATGACATGAAAATGATGTTTTTTACTGCCAAACCCAAGAATGCAGAACTGTGGAATGTAGTCCAGTCAGTCTGGGTTGGAATATCTGTTCACAGGTGTTAGATGTTAGTTGACGCCAAGCCTCACAGATATAAAGCAGTTATCAGAAATAAAGGTTATACAACTAAATATTAGTTCAGTGATTAACAGAAAAGCTAAATCTTGAAACAAATTTCCCTCACTTTCTCCAGCATTGCTCCAGGAGTGCCAAACGCCTATGGGGAAAAACTTACACATCAGAAAATTTCCTCCATTACAAATTCATGCTAAGAACCTATAACTCTGCCCTTTACCTCGCCAAACAGACATATTTCACCACCCTAATTTCATTGTCCAACAACTGAAAAAATACTCTTTGACACTTTTCACTCTCTCCTCAGTCCTAAAGTGCAGGCGCCTATCACAAACCTCTGTCTGAAGATCTGGATGCCTACTTCACAGAGAAAATAGAAAACATCTGGCATAAAATATGCTCCCAGCCACTAAGTGTCATCGATCCCCTTCCCCCCATTATTTCCTCTGGCTCACTGTCCACACTTGACCCAGTGACAGAAGTCTCCAGGCTCCTCTCTTCTTCTGGTCCTACCTCATGCACTTCTGATCCCATTCCCTCACACCTACTCCAGTCCATCTCTCCACCACTCTCCTAACAAAAATCTTCAACCTTCCTCTCTCTTCTGGCATCTTCCCCTCCTCTTTCAAACACTCTATCATTACTCCATTATTAAAAAAAACTTTATCTTGACCTGTCCTGCACAACCAACTACAGACCAGTCTCCAACTTCCTATTCATCTCTAAACTCTTGGAGCATCTGGTCTGCTCTCGCCTTATCCACTATCTCTCTGCTCACTCTTTCATTGATTCATTACAATCCGGATTCCACACCCTACATTCTACAGAAACTGCCCTCAGCTACCGCAACAAAAATATGAGAACACACATATAATATAACATGATTCTTTATTGTTAAAAAGACATACAAAACACAAAATCTGACATAATGCATAATTTTGTAGCAATGCAGGAAAGTGACATAGTTAAAAAGGCCCCCCCCCCAGAAGCCACAAGAAGGTCAGCATATATGAGTCTCAATGGAGTGTGCAAGCTCTATAGCAAAAGACACAAACAATGTCTGTTAATGCTAACTACATAAGAACACCCATTTCGCCTCGCTTCCTCTTGGGGGCGAAACGCGCGTCGCGGTTGGTGTCCTCCTGAGGCCCTTGGTCTGTATAAGTTTCTGTTTGAACGCTACTTGTGTATACTGGCTATCGCCTTTTCATTGTTTCTCTTTGCTTAGAGTGTGTCCTACCATTTTCTTTGGTGTCTCTAGTTTGGGATCCTTGGCACATGTTTATCAGCATGAGTATATAGGCCTGTGCAAGTATGTTTGTAGCATAATGGGTGTTCTTATTTAGTTAGCATTAACAGACATTGTTTGTGTCTTTTTGGTGCGCTATTTGATATATGCACAGATATTCAGATATTTGTTTTTAGAAGCTGCCCTCACCAAAGTGACAAATGACCTCCTGACAGCAAAATACAACAGTGACTACTCTCTGCTCATTCTCCTTGACCACTTGGTAGCTTTTGACACTGTAGACCACCATCTCCTACTCACCATGCTCCAATCTATCAGCCTAAAGGACACTGCCCTCTCCTGGTTTTCTTCATATCTCTCTGACCACTCTTTTAGTGTATCATTTGCTGGCTCCACTTCGTCTCCTCTGCTTCTTGCTGTTGGGTTTCCTCGGGGTTCAGTCCATGGTCCTTTCCTCTTCTCTCTCTACACAACCCCAATAGGACAGACCATCGGCAGATTTGATTTCCAGTACTATCTCTATGCTGATGACACACAACTATACACTTCATCCCCTGACATAACCCCTGCTGAATCACAGAACACCAGTGACTGTCCTCTGTCTCTAACATCATGTCCTCTCTCTATCTGAAACCGAATCTTTCACAAACTGAACGTCTTGTGCTCTCTCCATCTAATAACTTACCTAAAACTGATATCTCCCTCTCAGTGTGTGGCACTATGATAATGCTTAGACAGAACGCCCGCTGTCTCGGTGTTAAGTTTGACACTGATCTTTCCTTCACCCACTATATTCAATCTCTCACCTGCTTATGTTGCCTGCACCTCAAAAATATCTGTAGAATCCACCCTTTTCTCATCTTGGAAACAATAAAAATTCTCATTGTTGCATTACTGATGCATTCCTGCCTCAATTAATGTAACTCACTATTGATTGGCCTCCCCTCACCAGACTTTCTCCTCTTCAATCTATCCTTAATGCAGCAGCCAGGGTCACCTATTTGTCTAACCACCACTTCGATGCCTCCACTCTGTGCCAGTCATTGCACTGGTTGCCCACAAAGCTCTCCATAGCGCTGCACCCCCCTACATCTCTTCCCTCATCTCTGTCGACCACCCTACCAGTGCTCTACGCTCTGAAAATGATTTACGACTGACATCTACCATAATCCAAACCTCTTACTCCTGGCTTCAAGACTTCTCCCAAGCCGCACCAATTCTCTGGAATGCCCTACACCAAGAAATTAGGTTGAATGACAATATACACAGTTTTAGGCACTCCCTAAAAACACCTCTTATTAGGGTGGCGTATCACATCCCTTGATCTAACTCCTCTCCATATATAGCCCATTTATCATAGTTTTCTGAACCTGATCCTCCACTAAATTTTCCACTGCACCCATGCACACAGAAGCACTAAAGATATCGGCTGGTGACGGGCTCATCCAGCTCCCCTATTTTCCCAAGATGGCTGGACCATTGTACAAAACAAGCACTTTTACCTTTTGTGTCACCCCTACCTCCTCATAGATTGTAAGCTCTTGCGAGCAGGGCTCTCATTCCTCTTGTTCTAATTATTGACTAACCTGTTGCTATGCATGTAACGGATCTCATGGCACCCTGACCGGGTGCCTCCGTCGATGGATGCTCCTATCGCTTCCCAAAGACTCCAAGCACTCCACTGGACACCATAACCGCCACAGACCTAACGAACCGCCGAAGCTTGGTTGAGGTCTCGCCATCTCCTACCCACCCTGGACCTTCGACAAGGCTCCAGGCTCCAGTGGGTTAACCTCTCCTAAATCTAGAGAGCAGGAACAGCTTTTACAAAAGGTAGTAGTTATAGCCAGGGGAGTATAGCAAATCTTCAGCGTATAGCAATCCCCAGTGTCGATCAGTTACCCAAACACCAGCCTCAACATGATGAAGGGTAAAACAGGAACTCTTTATTGAACACACAGCATTGACTTATATACACATGACATACTGAGGACATGACATAGCAGCCAATCCTGTACAGTTTAAACACAAAACTAACCCTATTCAACAAACACAATGGCATTGTCTGTGACGCAATTAACAAACACACTGGCATTGTCTTTGACGCAATCAACAATTAACATGCAAACAGATATCTTCACCCCCTCCATAATGAATGAATAGGGGACGAGGAGACACATGTGATGGGATTATCTCCTGAGTGTATCATAGGAGTCGGCTGCTATTATAATCAACTATCTTAATCCCATCACTAACACAATCAGTGGGAGTCTCAGTGCAGAGTTAACCCTTTTTGTGTTGCTGAATCCACACAATGCCTTTTTAATGGGCCATAGGAAATATGTGGCATATAAATTACACACATAAATCAGGGTTCATAGTTCCTTGTAACCCCAAAAGGTCTGAGGGGGTCTCCATTGTTCTCGGTCCATAGTCTGTAGGAAGGAGGCTAGCCCTCAGGCTCCTCCAGCAGCCCCAGTGGCGGTTCAGTCCGTCACAATGCATGACTGTTTGTACATGAACCCCTGAATTGTAAAGCGCCGCAGAATATGTTGGCGCTATATAAATAAAGATTAGTATTATTATTATTAACTGGTCGTTAGTGTCCTCAGCTGCCTACCCGAGATCGCCCGCTTACAGCGCTCACAGATACAAATGTCTCAAGTTTGTATTACAATCTTTTGTGCTTTTAACTGTACCAATTAACATTTTAAGTATTCTATTAGCTTTGCAATATGTTATTCACATTCTTTTTTTAATTTGGTGCAATATATGCCATGGTAGAAAGAACAGTAAGGCCAAGTTCGACGACCAGGCCTATTTACTCCCAAGTTAATGTGGCAATGATACTAATCCCCTAGGGGCCAGAGGGGTAAAACTTAGCATTTAATATAGGTAATTCTAAAATAGATGGACGCTAGAGGGTGAACCTCTGTGACAAACAACATGAAACAGCCCTAAGGGCCTAGACTAAACATACACGTACAATATGGTGAAAAAGATGGCCGCCGGCACCTCCACACCGCTTCCAGAAAATGCCTCCCGGTCGGTCCCCTCAGACACTGACTCCAGGAGTCCCTCTTCGTGCACCTCCGATATCGGATGGGATCTGCGGGCACAGCTAAGAGCCCTACCTACAAAGGACGACCTGGAACAATCGGTCTCCCGCCTCGAGCAAACTTACAAGACAGAGATGGAGGTACTGAAGGGGGAGATCGTGCACTTTGGTCACCGGGTGGAGGCCTCGGAAAAAACACAGGAGGCTGTCTTTGATCACCTAGCAGACCACCAGCAGGTGTTTTCGGCCCACTCCTCACAGATATCCCAGATCTTATCCCACATTGACGACATAGACAATCGTCACCGCAGAAATATAAATGGCGGGAGAGTGTCTGCTCATCCTGGGCTTCTACTGCTCCTTCCGATTGAGTGTGTGTGGCAGAGACTTCCCTGAGATGTTGTCTTCTCAGATTGTATGCCACTGGTTCATGCCTCTTGTTTTTAATGTGAGTTTATGTGTTGTCCCCCCTGTATTGTCTTGTTCAGTCTTCCTTGCTGTTCTTCCCCCCTCCCCTTCTGTCCCTGACAATAAGGTACTTTGGTCTTCTGCACCTACTTTCTTAGATGGCGTCTGTTAGAATTAGCTCCTATAATGTGAATGGATTCAATGAACCTGCTAAGCGCAATCAAATTTTGTATAACATGCATAAACAAAAGGTCTCTATAGCTCTTTTGCAGGAGACACACTTTAAAACTGATCATGTGCCCTCCTGCAAAAACAGGTATTTCACGACTTGGTCGCATTGTACACATTCCGAGTCCAAATCTCGGGGCGTCTCCATTGCTGTCCACAAATCGCTACCGTGCGAAATCTTAGATACAGTCTCTGACGTTTCTGGTCGTTTCCTCTTTATTAAGGTCTCCCTGTCGTCAAAACTTTTGATAATTGCTAACGTTTACTTTCCTAACTCAGGTCAGTCTCGTTTCGCGTCCAAGATGTGCTCCGCCTTGACTGAGTTCGCGGACGGCCTGCCGATCATATTGGGTGGCGATATCAACTTTCCTCTAGACGTGTCTCTAGATGCCTCCTCCGGTAGGTCCTCTATCTCTCCTGGGGTGGCCCGTAGCTTCAAGAGACAGCTCAGATCTCTTAAATTGGTAGATGTGTGGCGAATTTTATTCCCTGCCACGAAAGACTACACATACTTCTCTGCATCTCACAACACATATCACCGCCTGGACTATGTATTTATTTCCCACTCCCTACTTGACTTGTGCCCAGCTGCAGGGATTGAACCCGCTTTATTTTCAGACCATTCTATGACATGGGTGACACTTGACATCGGTGACCCCTCCAGGTCATATGGTTCCTGGAAACTTAATGACAATATACTTAGGGACCCTATTTGCGCTGCGGACATTAAATCCGCCCTCACTGACTTTGCCTTAAATCACGAGTCCGACCCCTCTAGCCCGACCATTCAGTGGGAAGCCCTGAAATGTGTAATAAGAGGCAGATTTATCTCACACGCGTCTAGACTCAAGAAAATTAGAGCTGGGGAAGTCAGGTCATTACTGATAAAACTGGCGGATCTGGAGCAGAAACATAAGGGGTCACTCTCAAACGAGGCTTTTCAGGAGTTATGTGAGACTCGTACAGCTTTGAGAAAATTAATAGATCAAAAGTACCTGGGCGCTAGGGACAGATTGCAAAAGCTCTTTTATGGTCATGGTGATAAAAGTGGCAGATTGCTGGCGAGGATGCTGCGGCCCAAATCGAACGCCTCTTACATTTCTTCCCTGAATCGTAGATCAGGTGGGAAAATACATGCTACAAAAGACATACTACAAGAGTTCCGCTCCTACTATGAAGAATTATATAGTATTAAGGGGAAGTACGCGGATCTATCCATAGAAGCTAAATCTAAAAAGATTAGGGACTATATGTCCAATTTACTGGGCCCAACTTTGTCCGTCGGACAGAAAGAGGAATTGGAAGGCGAAATAACAGAGATTGAGATCCATAGATCTATTAAGGGATTGGTGGTCGGCAAAAGCCCAGGACCAGATGGCTTCACGCCCCGCTTTTATAAGAACTTTTTGAACGAGATCTCTTCCCCCTTTGCTAGTATGTGTAACTCCCTGGCGAAGGGCTCGTCTTTCCCTCCTCAGGCTTTAATGGCCCACATTTGTGTTATCCCGAAACCCGGGAAAGATCCGTTAGTTTGTGGCAATTACCGCCCTATTTCTCTGATCAACATAGATGTGAAGATCTATGCAAAAATATTAGCAGATCGAATGAAGCCCCTCATTCCATCTTTGATCCATGTAGACCAAGCAGGCTTTGTTCCTGGGAGGGAAACGCGAGACAATACCATCCGGACCATGGCCATTATCGACCATGCTAGCAAAAGGGGACTTCCGCTGTGTCTCTTGTCAATCGACGCAGAAAAGGCGTTCGACCAGGTAGATTGGTCCTTCCTATCTGAATCCCTAAAGGCGTTCGGTTTTGGCCCCAGCATGATTGATAGAATCTTAGCTTTGTACCGAGATCCTAGCGCTCAGGTCCGAGTTAACGGATCACTGTCGACTCTCTTCCGTATCCATAATGGAACCAGACAAGGATGCCCACTTTCCCCTCTGTTATACATTATGGTTATGGAATTTTTAGCTAGAGCTCTACGAGCCAATGACTCCATCAGGGGCTTAAGTACGGGTGATTTGGAGTCTAAGATTGCCATTTATGCAGACGACCTCCTGGTTTTCTGCACAGATCCGCTAGTTGGCTTCCCTAACATTCTAAAGGAATTCGCGATATTTGGTGACCTCAGTAATTTTAAAGTTAATCTCCATAAGTCCGAGGTCCTCAATATATCTCTGCCCCAGGTATTGATCGATAACCTACAGTCTGCTTTTCCCTTTCGCTGGGCCCGTGGACATATATCTTATTTAGGCACGATCATTCCCTCCGACCTGACCAGCCTCTTCTCTCTGAATTTTGCTCCCCTTATCGAGGAGGTTCGTAGGGACTTGAAAGACTGGAAGGGGTTGCCACTATCCTGGTTTGGTAGGATTCACACACTTAAAATGAACATTCTCCCTTGTATATTATACCTTTTCCGCACCATACCAATACCCCTCCCGAACTCCTTTTTCAGGACTCTGAGATCTGTGATCCTCAAATTTATTTGGGCAGGGTCCTCTCCTAGATTGGGGATAAGATTCTTAACACGCAACAGGGTGAGGGGAGGAGTGGGGGTTCCGGATTTACCAAAATACCATAAAGCAGCAATACTTTCCTACATTTTAGATTGGTTCCATAACGGGCGTTCTAAAAGTTGGGTCCAATTCGAGAAGCAGGTGGTAGGATTCCCATCCCGAAACCTACTCTGGATTTCTAAAACCAGTAGACCCTCATGACTCCCCTTACTGACATTGGGTATATTGAAAGTTTGGGACAGAATTGCAATCCCCTTGGGCCTTACTCAGTTCCCCAGCCCTCTAATTCCCCTTTTTGGTAATCCTGACTTTCCTTTAGGACTAGGATGTATGTCCTTTTTGGGGTTAGATCGCGCGGACAATCCTACTGTTTCTGTGGTCTGGGTGAAGGGATCCCTTCAGCCAATTTCATCCTTCCCGGGCGGGTCGGCTAGAGGGGCTTGGCTTAAATACATTAGTCTGAGAGATTTTTTGACTTCACTTAGCCCCAATAACACTCTGTCCAGAGATCTTTCCCCATTTGAGGCGCTTTGCACCCAAACATCCCCACCTACACATCTGGTGTCTCTGATCTACGGGCTGCTCCAGGGGAGAGATGATGCCATATCTGACCTTCCCTTTGTGAAAGCTTGGGAGCGTGAACTGGGGAAATCTTTTCCTACGGACGTATGGGAGAAGGCATTTGAGATATCCTTTAAATCATCAATAAGTAGTAGCCTACAGGAGAAGAATTTTAAGATTATGTCCAGATAGTACAGGACTCCGGTCCTGCTACACTCTTTCTTCCCTTCATGTCCTAGTTCCTGCTGGCGATGTGGCCAGGAGGAGGGTAGCATGTCTCATATCTGGTGGTCCTGCAACAAAATTACCCCCTTTTGGGAGGCTATTAATGATCTATACGATATGGTTTGTGGCAGCTCCTCCAGATGGACTCTTGAAGGCGCTTTGCTTTCTATGTTCCCTAGCACTATATCTACTCTGAAAAAGAGTCTTCTGAGGTTCTTTGTTCAGGCTGCACGCCTGGTTATTCCTAGATTTTGGAAGTCCACGCGCGCACCTCTCCCTGGGGACTGGCTCTCCACCTTTGGAAAAATATATAGAATGGAGGAACTTTGGGCGGAGGACATGAGCAATACTAAAAAGTTCCTGAAAATCTGGACTCCTTGGATTCTATTTAAGGGTTCTCCTGATTTTACCACGTGGCTGAACAGGGGGGCCAGTCCCTAGGGAGAATGCACATCCCATTGGATCTTAATCCGCATGTATTCGGCACGCCTTAACAAATTATATTTTACATAGTCCTTTCTACTTCGACTTATCAGTTCAGGGATCTCCCCCCCCCCTCCTGTTTTCCCCCCTGTGTCATGTCTTGTTTGTCTAAATTGATGTGTATCCTATGTAAGAGCTCTTGATACCTCTTTCCTGCAACTGGGTCTTTGAGATGCTTTTATTCTGATGTTGGGATCATGTTATTTCTTTGCTCATATTCATGTTACATGGTATTTGCATATTATTAACGTGACCATCTACCTATATGATGATATTCTATTTGGTCCTGATTTATGTTCAAAATATCCTTAATGTAATGTGATTATTTTGGCTCTTGCTAATAAAAGTATTTGAACAACAATATGGTGAAAAAATATATATACAGGAACGCTCTCACCCAGGTGTGGAGGTAGACCGAGGGTACTCTCAAACGATGTAGAAGGTAGAGATGGACCTGTAATGGTGGATCGCCATACTGGAAGGTGCCAAGCGCGTTCGCCCCTGTACGTTGTTGGATAACAGGGCAGGTAAGCCCTAGAAAGCCCTATGTGAGGGACAGGGGCTGTTACGCCCTACCTATCTATACGAGGAACTTGCCCCGCAAGGGGCGTCCCCGTCCGGATACCTGACCCTGTGGGGGCGGAATCCCTAATAAACCCTATGTGAGTACTCAGTCCTCAAGAAATAAGCTGTGTCAACCACCGCATGGAGCGGTGGTCAACACTTCTCCTCCATGTATCTCTATGGAAGACTCGGAGATACACAAGTGCTGTATCTGCGGCTCTCCCATAGATATATGGAGGGGGAGTGTTGACCACCGCTCCGGGCACAAGGAGATCCGGAGTACCATACAGGAGATCGTGGGGGATCCCATTGGCCGTACCCCCCCCCCCCCCCCCCCGATCAGACACTTATCTCCTATCCTTTGGATAGGGTATTTATTTTCCTATCCCGGAGTACCCCTTTAATATGCAGTGACATCACAGTAAAGGGTTAATATGCACAGTGACATCATAGTACAGGGTATACACAGTGATGTCACAGTCAGGGTTAAGCAGCTGCATGCTTGCAGCACATAGTACAGGGTGATCTTGTACCTTAGGCTTATATTCACTGGTCGGGCACCACTGTCTCTCTGTGGGCGGCAGCCAGACACGGACTGAGGTAAGGGCCCTGGCTCCTTCTTTTTCTCCCCTGCGTGGCTGCGCAGAGCTCTGGGGGCGGAGCTGGCAACGTTCAGAAGACGTGCCTGTGTGGCGGCATGCTCCGAGTCCCAGCAGCCACTGTTCTCTTAAAGAGGCAGAGAGGGGCTCAGAGCGGCCGCGGGCCCCGCTGCAGCTCTTCAATTCCATTAGTCCGCTTAGTCCACCCGCCAGGCAGCCGTGGAAGCCAATAATTGTACTCAGAGGCGTTGCTAGGGTCTCAGAAGATCCGGGGCGCAAGCCCCAATGAATATGGCCCAGTTCTCTAAATCGACCCTGCCCCCGCATGCCGCATTTTGCTGTACTTGCTATACAGCAGCACATACACGTCACATCCAGGGCCTCCCAGGTGACGTCTCCTCTGATGTAGATCTTCTCTGTCATCATCTTCTCCACTCGGTCCGTACAACTTCTCTCAGCCGCCTTGCCTCTGCAGAGTGTGACACACGGACATCTTAACTTCCTCACATTCCTATTATCACCCTCAACCTGGAGTCCCCACAGTGTTATCCTGTGCTCGCTGTGCCCCCCAATATCCCCAAATACTATCCTGAAGAAGGAGCCCCCCATAGTAATAGTACTCCTCATAGTCCCACCAATAGTAATTCCATTCTAGAATGCCCTCATTAGTAATACTGCCCCCCACACTGTCCCCATTATGTAATTAGCCCCCCACACTGCCTCATTAAGTAATTTGCCCCCACACTGCGCCACATTATGTAATTTGCCCCCACACTGCCCTACATTATGTAATTTGCCCCCACACTGCCTCACATTAAGTAATTTGCCCCCCACATTGCCCCATTAAGTAATTTTCCCCCCACACTGCCCCACATTATGTAGTTCTTGGAAAACAATGATGAAAAAATTTGCGTGGTCACTAAGGGGATAAAGAGGTTGCCTGAGCTGTTTTATTTTAAAAATGGGAGAAACACGGCTATAATAATAATAATAATAATAATAAAAAAGATACTTACCCCCTCAAGCACCTTCCGTTTTTTATACTCCATCACAAACAGCATTTCTCTATGTATAGGACCCAGCACAATTGGGCATTACGTTGACAATATATTGATTTCTATAGGTACCATTTAATGCCTCATTGCACCTGGGGTGGCACTGCAGGAAAAATGAGCACTTGTAATCAGGTTCCCGGGCATTTTAAATGTATATATATATATATATATATATATACAGTACAGACCAAAAGTTTGGACACACCTTCTCATTCAAAGAGTTTTCTTTATTTTCATATATTTCATGACTATGAACGCATCAAAACTATAAATTAACACATGTGGAATTATATACATAACAAACAAGTGTGAAACAACTGAAAATATGTCATATTCTAGGTTCTTCAAAGTAGCCACCTTTTGCTTTGATTACTGCTTTGCACACTCTTGACATTCTCTTGATGGGCTTCAAGAGGTAGTCCCCTGAAATGGTCTTCGAACAGTCTTGAAGGAGTTCCCAGAGATGCTTAGCACTTGTTGGCCCTTTTGCCTTCACTCTGCGGTCCAGCTCACCCCAAACCATCTCGATTAGGTTCAGGTCCGGTGACTGTGGAGGCCAGGTCATCTGGCGCAGCACCCCATCACTCTCCTTCATGGTCAAATAGCCCTTACTTTCAAAGTTTTCCCAATTTTTCGGCTGACTGACTGACCTTCATTTCTTAAAGTAATGATGGCCACTCGTTTTTCTTTACTTAGCTGCTTTTTTCTTGCCATAATACAAATTCTAACAGTCTATTCAGTAGGATTATCAGCTGTGTATCCACCTGACTTCTCCTCAACGCAACTGATGGTCCCAACCCCATTTATAAGGCAAGAAATCCCACTTATTAAACCTGACAGGGCACACCTGTGAAGTGAAAACCATTTCAGGGGACTACCTCTTGAAGCTCATCAAGAGAATCCCAAGAGTGTGCAAAGCAGTAATGAAAGCAAAAGGTGGCTACTTTGAAGAACCTAGAATATGACATATTTTCAGTTGTTTCACACTTGTTTGTTATGTATATAATTCCACATGTGTTAATTAATAGTTTTGATGCCTTCAGTGTGAATCTACAATTTTCATAGTCATGAAAATAAAGAAAACTCTTTGAATGAGAAGGTGTGTCCAAACTTTTGGTCTGTACTGTATATATATATATATATATATATTTATTTATTTTTTATAAATAATTTAATTTAAAAAAAGACGTGATAACATGGATGTCAAATATCCAGTTCAGTCAGAAGCTAAGCTCTTTTTTAAGCTAAAATATAAATGATTCCTCATACAATCATAAATTGCAACAGATTGCAAGAAACCTGTTCTCACGTTATTGTGTCTCGGAGACACAGCTCTGAATGTCTCCATCTGCTTCTCCCTGTACTGGTGCTGTAATGGTGCTCACCATCTTGAAATGGTCCACATTTATTGACTTTTGAACTTACAGATGGGTCCCTCACCTTTTCTTGAATTTGGTTGTCCAACTCTTTACAAGTGATGGCCTATCCTCCAGATACGCCACCACTGTCTGATCAGCAGGGGTCCGAAACTATTGCATCCCCCACCGTGTTTTTATGCCTATTTGTTTTCTATGTAAAACTGAATTTATTTTTTGGTTTTTTTATGGTGACAATTTGTATTTTTACGGTTTAGTTTCCCTTCCTTTGTAGGACACGAGCTGTTTTCAGAGCCGGACTGGGCTTCCCTGTGGCCATTATATTGATTTTCCAGTCTTACCTGTCTTTCTGCATGTTTAACAATGCAAAATGAGAAGCTAAAACTCACAAG
This sequence comes from Bufo bufo, assembly GCF_905171765.1. Lineage (NCBI taxonomy): Eukaryota > Metazoa > Chordata > Amphibia > Anura > Bufonidae > Bufo > Bufo bufo. The sequence continues at coordinate 364,947,893 of NC_053393.1, forward strand.
AATGCAATAAGCGGAGAAGGGAAATTCTCACATACAGTAGTCATTTTTTTCTTTGCGGAGTAGTTTGCATTCCTAGACTAAATGGCTAGCTTAGACTCTAGTCTGAAACTACAGTTACCAATTCGCCCACCTCGATTCTCCTCTCATTCTGATCATAGTTGTTAACGTTACTAGCAGTGAGGCGCCTTGTGGTTCTGCACTGCATCAGACCAGATGACGGTAAAAAGACTTTTGGGGACATTTATCAAAACTGGCGCTAAGGAAAACTGACTTAGTTGCCCATAGCAACCAATCAGATTACACTTTTCATTTTTCAGTGCTCCTTTGGAAAATGAAAGGATTAATCTGATTGGTTGCTATGGGTAACTAAGCCAGTATTCCTTTGCACCAGTTTTGATAAATGTCCTCCTTTGTGTATAAAAAGAAGAAATCTGAGGCACTGATAGTGTCTCAAACCTGTGCATAAAAGAAGGGCCAGCGCCAGACTCCAACATTATCCAAGATGATTCCAACTTTAATTCCAAAATTGTGACGCATTTTGGGGACAAAAACATTCGATACAAGACACATGCATGGCTATATGTATGCTGAATAAGCCCTGGAAGACACATTCAAAATGCGTCCTGATGTATGCATGCTTTTCTATTTGTGCGGGAGTGTGATTGGCTGTTATGGGTCATCTAGGAGCCTTCTAATGGCTTGGGATCGTAACATAATGGGTTAATAAGGAACACACGACGCTTAGCCCCCAAACGATATGTACAGTATACGATATGAATACTTTTTACCAAGTATGATTGGACCCACCTCCAACAGTTTTTTATCATAAAGTCCTGTAATCAAGGGCATAGCTATCAGGGAAGCAGTGGAAGCAGCTGTTTCGGGGCCCCGAGCTTAGAAGGGGCCCGGGAGCAGTAGCAGGGCCTTTAGTTGCAGCAGGCAGTGTATGGTGGAGGGCAGCATTGAAGCTAGGAACAGCTGTTATCAGCAGCAGCCTATGCTGCTACCTTAAAAAAATCTCCTTGGAGCTTCCTTAGATGGAGCCCAGATATGTGCCCCCTCACAGTAGTATGCCCTCCTCCCCCACTCACTCTTGTACTGATGAGACACTGACAGCTGTGCCCCGTCACAGTAATATGCCCAGATACAGTATATGCCTCCTCGCAGTAATATGCCCAGTTATGTGCCACCTCACACTAATATGCCCAGCTGTGCACCCTCACAGTAATATGCCCAATTCTGTGCTCCCTCACAGTAATATTCCCAGTTGTGGCCCCCTCACAGTAATATGCCCAGCTGTGCACCCTCACAGTAAAGTAATATGCCCAGCTGTGCCCCTTCACAGTAAAGTAATATGTCCAGCTGTACCCCCTCACAGTAAAGTAACATGTCCAACTGTACCCCCTCACAGTAAAGTAACATGCCCAGCTGTGCCCCGTCACAGTAAAGTAATATGTCCAGCTGTGCCCCCTCACAGTAAAGTAATATGCCCAGCTGTGCCCACTCACAGTAAAGTAATATGCCCAGCTGTGCACCCTCACAGTAAAGTAATATGTCCAGCTGTGCCCCCTCACAGTAAAGTAATATGTCCAGCTGTGCCCCCTCACAGTAAAGTAATATGCCCAGCTGTGCCCCCTCACAGTAAAGTAATATGCCCAGCTGTGCACCCTCACAGTAAAGTAATATGCCCAGTTGTGCCCCCTCAAAGTAAAGTAATATGTCCAGCTGTGCCCCCTCACAGTAAAGTAATATGCCCAGCTGTGCACCCTCACAGTAAAGTAATATTTCCAGGTGTGCCCGTCACAGTAAAGTAATATGCCCAGCTGTGCACCCTCACAGTAAAGTAATATGCCCAGCTGTGCCCCCTCACAGTAAAGTAATATGCCCAGCTGTGCCCCATCACAGTAAAGTAATATGCCCAGCTGTGCACCCTCACAGTAAAGTAATATGCCCAGCTGTGCCCCCTCACAGTAAAGTAATATGTCCAGGTGTGCCCGTCACAGTAAAATAATATGCCCAGCGTTGCCCACTCACAGTAAAGTAATATGTCCAGCTGTGCACCCTCACAGTAAAGTAACATGTCCAACTGTACCCCCTCATAGTAAAGTAACATGCCCAGCTGTGCCCCGTCACAGTAAAGTAATATGTCCAGCTGTGCCCCCTCACAGTAAAGTAATATGCCCAGCTGTGCCCACTCACAGTAAAGTAATATGCCTAGCTGTGCCCACTCACAGTAAAGTAATATGCCCAGCTGTGCACCCTCACAGTAAAGTAATATGTCCAGCTGTGCACCCTCACAGTAAAGTAATATGCCCAGCTGTGCCCCCTCACAGTAAAGTAATATGCCCAGCTGTGCCCCATCACAGTAAAGTAATATGCCCAGCTGTGCACCCTCACAGTAAAGTAATATGCCCAGCTGTGCCCCCTCACAGTAAAGTAATATGTCCAGGTGTGCCCGTCACAGTAAAATAATATGCCCAGCGTTGCCCACTCACAGTAAAGTAATATGTCCAGCTGTGCACCCTCACAGTAAAGTAATATGCCCAGCTGTGCCCCCTCACAGTAAAGTAACATGTCCAACTGTACCCCCTCA